>NC_090768.1:44587483-44629983 GCF_036898095.1 Palaemon carinicauda
ACGAACAAAGATCAGGTACAGTCGTTTTAAGGACTTTACAGGCGAATTTGAGTAAACGGCCATTTTGGGTTTCTGTTCTTTGTTTAGACTTTAAGCAATTTTTTTCAGTAGATTTTTTAGACTGATTTGTTTTTTTATGGAGTTTATATACAACATTTATTATGATTTTATATGTCTTTGTATCCATTACACATCAAAATGTGTCTAAATCAAATCAAACAGTTTTATCTTATTCATATTTCCAGACTCTAAACTAAGCCCCTCTAGTTTAGTTCAGTCTTATTCACAGCCTCAACTTGGTGCCGGTCCCAAGCCCGGGTAAATGGGGAGGGTTGGCGGCAGGAAAGGCATCCGGCCATGAAAAATTAGCTAAAACCAATATGGACAGTGAAAATTGTGAAAAAGACTCTCAAACTAAACTAGAGGGGCACTCAGTAGAGCACAGACCTCCGCCACGTCAGCTTATTTCTTTACCTTTTGCTCGACCTTGACCTTGACTTTGACATTTGACTTGGGACTTACACGTCTCAGCATAACAATTAATCCCTGAAAGTTTCACAATTCTATGAGTAAAATTGTGACCTCCGCCATGGCAGCTTATTTCTCGACCTTTTGCTCGACCTTGACCTTGACCTTTGACTGAGGACTTTCAAAATTGAATCACTTCCACATCTCAACATAACAATTAATCCCTGAAAGTTTCACTATTCTACGAGTAAAATTATTTCTTGACCTTGACCTTTGACCTAGGACTTTCAAAATTGAATCGCCTCCACATCTCAACATACTAATTAATCCCTGAAAGTTTCACTATTCTACGAGTAAAATTATTTCTTGACCTTGGCCTTGACCTTTGACCTAGGACTTTCAAAATTGAATTAATTCCACATTTCCCTCTTTACAATGACTAGTTACAAGATTTTTTATGTGCATTTCATTAAATAATTTCAATATCCATAACTTTATTAAGACAAATTAATTGTTTTATGATTGTGTTGTCCATAACTGTATTAAGACAAAGCTATTGTTTTTGTTAATTTTTTAATAGTGGTGCACCGCCTAAGAACTGATATGACTTATAATACTATTTACAAGGGAATATTTTTCACAGTGATGAATTAGCTATATGTAGATTATATATCATTAAAGTCTATCATGACTATCTCAATTTTTTTTCTTCAGAAAGTGATGGTTAACACTTCTTAAGAGAAGCTCTTTTAAAGTAGAATTATTAGGCTATTTATTTCACTTTGTATATATATATATATATATATATATATATATATATATATATAATATATATATATATATGTGTGTGTGTATATATATATATATATATATATATATATGTGTGTGTGTATATATATACATATATATGTGTATATATATATATATATATATGTATATATATATATATATATATATATTTATATATATATATATATATATATATATATATATATATATATATATATATATACTGTATATATATATATATATATATATATATATATATATATATATATATATACTGTATATATATATATATATATATATTATATATATATATATATGTGTGTGTGTATATATATATATATATATATATATATATATATATGTATATGTATATATATACATATATATATATATATATATATATATATATATATATATATATATATATATATATATATTTCTCTCATACTGGGATCGAACCCTAGCCCTTTCAAATGAAAGGCAAAGTTGCTACCAACCATGCCACCAGAGGCTCTAAAAGAAGTCGGAACCTTAGTGCTAACTTACTTTAGGATTTACCTGGTAACCTGGTAAGACATCAGTCTCATACCAGCGAGTTTTCCCCGACTTCCCAACCTACCAAGTGACACAACTGATAGCTTTTAATTTGAATTACCCCAATTTAAAGGGGCTAGTTATCCCAGTATGAGATAGGAATTTATTTCTATTTGAGCACGATATTGTGTTGACATTTATCCATATATATTCAAATAAGCCATATATTTTGATGTCTGGATTCTCTTATTGACCTCAGGATCAGAGTCGCAAGGCGGAACCTCTGGGACTCTGATCCTGAGGTCGATAAGAGAATCCAATTATTAAAATACAGTTTATGGTTTATTTGAATAGGAAAAAGACGTCTAAATATGCAACATTTATCATATATATATATATGGCACTAAGTTATTTTTCACTTTTTGCTAGGTCAGCAATTCTTCACTGTGAGAAGACGACACCCGGTCCCGTGAAGTGTGAGTGGAGTCTCTTGGACGAAGGAGAGAAGTTTTTTGGACGAAGCAGTAAAGTCTTTTAGATGAAGCAGTAAAGCCTCTTGAACGAAGGAGTGAAGTCTCTTGGACAAAGTGATGCTGTCTTTTGGACAAAGCGGTGAAATATTTTGATTGAAGTGGTTAAATATTTTGAACGAAACGGTGAAATCTCTAGATAAAGCGGTGAAGTTTCTTGGACGAATGGCTGGTAATCATGGAGTCCTTTAACAATGCTTTCACTGTACCTGCTGCACCTGAAATCGGTTCAATGGAAAACCATGCCGTCAACAATAATATCGCTGTTTTCCAAAGGTATCAGATACAGAAGTTATTGCAACATAACCCGTGGTGGCTGAAGGATGCCCCAGCATGGTGCAGAGACCAGAGACTCCCAAATGAAACCATGGCTGTGAAAGCAGCCGAATTCTTAGGGGGTCTTCAGGAATTACTGCAAGCACCCGATGCCCTAGCTTGTCCCATGGATATTTCAGTCAGTGAATTAATTGGAAGACATTTGGTGGCAACAAGGGATATCCATCCAGGGGAATTGCTGTTAATAGAGCCACCCTTAGCCCTAACACTCAGGCCGAGGTCACCTCCTTACTGCACGGTGTGTTTTAAAAGAGCAGAGGAATTCACGTGTCCTTCCTGTGGTTTCTTTCTCTGTGGTCCAGGATGCATGACGGATGCACACAAAGAAGAGTGCTCGATTCTACAGCGGTTCGGTTTTGCTGAAGCAGAGCGAGAGAAACTGCAAGATGAAAAGCGTCTGTGGGACCGCATTGCAACCATGCCTGTGGAACAGCAAGAGCAGGCAAGGGCACTTCTGAAGCAGGCGCAAGAGTCGTCCCGCTTGCAGAGACGCTTTAACATCTTGCAACAGTATACCGTAGTACCCTTGATAAAGACTCTCGCCATGATGAATAGCAGTGAACTTCTTCGTGACGTGACGTTAGCCTTGCAGGGTAATTTTACGGAAAAGTCCCAGCGTTATAGAACCAACCAGAGATGTATTGTTGATGTTGCTCTGAACAAACTGAAGGTCCCAATAGATCCAGGATTTGCTCACCGACTATGCGCCATCTGGGACACAAACGGCTTTGAAGTTCCCCTGATATGGGGTACTCGTGTTCATGGTCTGTACCCTTTTGCTTCTCTTCTGACTCATGACTGCCGTTCCAACACCCAGCAGTGGTTCACGAATTATGGAGGGTTAGCTCTTCGAGCCGTTGACCACATAAAGAAGGGTGAAATTTTAACCACATGTTATACTGACCCACAGTGGGCCACTATGCTCAGGCAAGATCACCTTAGGGTATCCAAGCAGTTCACCTGTTGCTGTAGAAGGTGTAAAGACAGAACTGAATTTGGAACTTTCTTGGGGTCACCCCTGTGCTCCAGTTGTCCAGGTCTAATGGTGTCTTCAGATCCTACAGATCCCAAGGCTCCGTGGTTTTGCAACAAAGGATGTTCTCAAACTGCAAGCGCTGGCGAGGTATCTAGTGAATATTTTCAATTGTTACTTTAGTTACTATTATTTGTATCTGCAAGATAACTTATATTGAGAACTCATTGCTAAATAATTCTTATGAAATAAACTATTACCTGATAGGGATTTCATCAAAGCTTACCCATTCTCTGAAAAACGAAATCTCTCGTGTCATTTCAATATTAATCTTTTTCTTGGGTATGTGTACAGTTTACATTTAATGTCAGTTATATTACATACATCTAGTGATCTAATGTGTTGATAAACTCACATGGTAAATTAGAAATTAGTTTATATTTATAGAATGATATTCCGGCTTCTTGAGCAGTTTTAAATTTTTCTGTATTATTATTATACTCTCTCTCTCTCTCTCTCTCTCTCTCTCTCTCTCTCTCTCTCTCTCTCTCTCTCTCTCTCTCTCTCTCTCTCTCTCTCTCTCTCTCTCTGTCCTTTTTGGTCCCTATCTGCACTCACTTTTTATTTTTCTATTATACCTTCATTCCCACTGCCTTTCTTCCATCTTACTATACAACCTCTCAACTTAAACTTCATTCTGCAACTGTAGGGCTTTCCCCTAATTGCACTTGGCCTCTTGAATGACCACCCATTCCCCAGCACCGGACAATACAGTCCAAATTGATAAATCGAATTCTACTTAATATCAAGACTTCATTATTCAATAGGTAGGGAGCCTCGGTCAAGAATCAATTGTACCCAATATCAAGACTGTTTACACTTTTCAACAGGTAGAAAGAGTCAGGTCATGAAACAATTCTATGTATTATCAAGACTTTGTTTACACTTTTCAACAGGTAGGAAGTCTCAGGTCATGAAACAATTCTACTTATTATCAAGATTTTGTTTACACTTTTCAACAGGTGGGGAGCCTCAGGTCATGAAACAATTTTTCTTATTATCAAGACTGTTTACACTTTTCAACAGGTGGGGAGCCTCAGGTCAAGACCCAATTCTACTTAATATCAAGACTTTGATTACACTTTTCAACAGGTAGGAAGTCTCAGGTCAAGAACCAATTCTACTTGATATCAAGATTTTGTTTATACTTTTCAACAGGTGGGGAGAGCCTCAGGTCAAGAACCAATTCTACTTATGATCAAGACTTTGTTTACACTTTTCAACAGGTGGGGATCCTCAGGTCAAGAACTAATTCTACTTATTATCAAGACTTTGTTTACACTTTTCAACAGGTAGGAAGTCTCAGGTCATGAAACAATAAACTTATTATCAAGACTTTGTTTACACTTTTCAACAGGTGGGGATCCTCAGGTCAAGAACCAATTCTACTTGATATCAAGATTTTGTTCACACTTTTCAACAGGTAGGAAGCCTCGGATCAAGACCCAATTCTACTTCATATCAAGACTTTGTTTACACTTTTCAACAGGTAGGGAGTCTTCAGGTCAAGAACCTATTCTAATTGATATCAAGACTGTTTACACTTTTCAACAGGTAGAGAGACGCATCAAGACCCAATTCTACTTCATGTCAAGACTTTGTTTACACTTTTCAACAGGTGGGGAGCGTAAGGTCAAGAAGCAATTCTACTTAATATCAAGATTTTGTTTATACTTTTCAACAGGTAGAGAGACGCGTCAAGATCCAATTCTACTTTATATCAAGACTGTTTACACTTTTCAACAGGTAGAGAGATGCGTCAAGAACCTATTCTACTTGATATCAAGACTTTGTTTACACTTTTCAACAGGTAGGGAGCCTCGGGTCAAAAATAAGCACTGATTTAAAGGGACTGGATCCAAATGACATCCAAGGCATCAACAGTACCGCTGATCAACTACAGAAGAAGGTGCACCCAACTCACCACGTTCTGTTCCAGTTACACGTCTCCAACCTGAGAAATCTTGCCTCTAGAGATGTTGCTGGTTAGTGGCCAGATGTTTCTTACTTAGTATTAAGTTGTCCAAGGGTGTTTTATTAAGTTGTCCAAGGGTGTTTATTTTCCTGCAGCTTAAGGAGATGCAAGCCTTTTTCTCAACAAAACTGCAAAATATATAGAGATATCAAGGGAATATTTATTTCACCATTACTCTGATCATCCAGTTTTACCATTCTACATTATAAAAGATATTAGCTTTCTGTTTTTTTTTCTTTAATCTGAATGAAAAAAAGCCCATATTGTAGTTAAAATAATTCAATGTAACTATCTAACCGCAAGTTATGTATTGTTTTAAATGTATTCTTATGTATAAAATGATAATTATTATCAACCAAGTAATCAATTGCCAATTATTTAAGTGTATAATGTGTTTACTGCCTCAAAATTATCAACCAATCAATTGCCAATTATTTAAGTGTATAATGTATTTACTGACTCATAATTATTGACCAATCGGTTACCAGTTATTTAAGTGTATAATGTGTTTACTGCCTTATGATTATCAACCAATCAGTTACCAATTATTTAAGTGTATAATGTGTTTACTGACTCATAATTATTGACCAATCGGTTACCAGTTATTTAAGTGTATAATGTGCTTACTGCCTGTTAGTTATCAACCAATCAATAACCAATTATTTAAGTGAATAATTTATTCGCTGCCTGATATTATCAACCAATCAATTACCAATTATTTAACTGTATAATGTGCTTACTGCCTGGTAATTATCAACCAATCAATTACCAATTATTTAAGTGAATAATCTGTTTGTGAACTGATATCAACCAATCAGTTACCAATTAATGCAATTGTTCATTTTTATAATGTGTGTACTGCACTCTCTTCTGTTTACTTCAGACCTTGCTTCTCCAAATGACAATATAACTCAGAGCATTTATGTAATTCAAAAGCAAAGATTGTCCTGTAAGCCCTTCAAACCAAGACCTACGAGATCTAGTCTTGGGTAGTGCCTTGGCCTCTGTACCAGGGTCTTCCACTGTCTTTGGGTACCATTCTCTTGCTTGAGGGTACACTTGGGCACACTATTCTATCTTATTTCTCTTCTTGTTTTTTTTTTTTTTTAAGTTTTTATAGTTCATAGATGAAATATTATAATGTTACTGTTCTATTTTATCTTAATTGTTCATTACTTCTCTTGTAGTTTATGTTTTCTTATTTCCTTATCTCACAGGGCTATTTTTCCTGTTGGAGCCCTTGGTCTTATAGCATCCTGCTTTTCCAACTAGGATCGTAGCTTAGCAAGTAATAAAGATAATATTGCTTCAAACTAGATTTCCAAATCATATACGAATTCCTTTTGCAGAACTGACGGAAGAAGAACTTGTCCACATGTCCAACATGGCAGCCATCGTGATGGACGTCGCCAGGCGCATAGAAGCCCCTTACTCACGTCTCAGAAGTAAGTGTCACGAATGAATCGTGGTTAAGAATCAATGTACAAACATCTGATATATGTATAACTGCCAAATTATGCAAAGCTATTGTTTTTCTCTATTACTTTTCATAATTTAAAATTTAAAATTTAAAATTATAATACAGTAAACTATAGAATTATGAAAAAAACGTCTAGTTTCCTCTCTAAATGACCTGGAACTGACATCATCAGCATAGTCAACCAAACAGAAGTTTGTGATACCAGCGTACATTTGATATATATTCAAAATATATACTAAATCATAAATGGAGTCTTCTTCTTCTTTGTCTGCATCCTTTCCCATTTCTATGTGAGGTCGATGTTTCTGGCCAGCTTTCTCCATCTACTTCTGTCCCACACTTCCTCACCGGTTAATCCCTTCGATCGAAGGTCATCCCTGATACAGTTCATCCACCTTCGCTTTGGTCTCCCTCTCCTTCTCGTTCCCTGTACCTTCATTTCCATCTCTCTCCTCCCAATATACTGTTCATATCTTCTCATGACATGACCATACCACCTCAGTCTACTTTCTTTAAATGAAAAATGGGGTAATTACTCAAAAGTGTCCATAAAACATACAATTCACTGTTCATTGCAGTTCGGATGGCTCGGGAGGATATTCGGCTCCGTCTCGAATCCATGAAACGATACCAGAAATGTAATCCCAAAATTAAAGAGCAGTTACAGGTTGGTATGAAGTTTATATTAATACAACTTTTTATTTCAATTATGTTATTAAGTAAATTTGAGTTTATTTTATCGTGTCACTTTTAAACTTTTCAGCCTTAACATGGAAACAATTTCAATCAAGTTTTAGCCTTTAGTTTTGTATGTTTTCTTTGGACAAAATCTACTTGATTTACTGTTAAATTAATTTATAAGATTTTGATAATACAATACTGTAACCTTTTTTAGTACTGTATATGTATTCCATTGTTACAAGTGATTTCTGCTGTCCTGTAATTCCTTTATTTGTAGTTATCTAAAACCCTCCATTCCTCCAATTTTTTGCCGGACTTGGCAAACCCAGTAGAAAAAAAAATTTGGGGGGGGAGAGAAAATTGTCAGACCTCAGGCCTGTCTAAGAATTACAAGTGAATTGAGCTGTAATTTTGTTATTTGTAGGTTTCTAAAACCCTTCATATCTCCATTTTTTTTGCTGGACTTGACAAATTCAGGGGAAAATATAGCAAGTTTCTGGGAGAAAATTATCAGAAATCAGGCGTCTGCAATTTATTACAAATAGAACTTCAAAAGTTCAAACTTGCAGCAAATATTTTTATGTTGAACAGGCTGACATAAGTCTTTTTGATTTATATATGAAATATCTATTTTTGTGTTGTTGCTGTTTTTGAGATGTTTTATTTTGGTTGTTTATTACTTCTCATTTATTTATTTCCTTATTTCTTTTCCTCACAGAACTATTTATCCCTGTTGGAGCCCTTGGGGTTATAGCCTCATGCTTTTCCAATTATGGTTGTAGCTTAGCCATAATAATGATAATGATAAATGAACTATGCTTCTTCTTCTTCTTTGTCTACATCTGTTCCCACTTCTATGTGGGGTCGATGTTTCTGGTCAGCTTTCTCCATCTACATCTGTCCCACACCTCATCACCAGTTAATCTCTTTGATCGAAGGTCCTCCTTGATACAGAACACCCACCTTCGCTTTGGTCTCCCGCTCCTTCTCGTTCCCTGTACCTCCATTTCCATTACTCTCCTCCCAATATACTGTTCATCTCTTCTCATGACATGACCGTACCACCTTAGTCTACTTTCTTGGATCTTATCTGATAGTTTTCTAACTCCTGTGGTACCCCTAATTACTTCATTCCGTATCTTATCTCTTCTTGTCACCCCACACATCCATCTCAACATAGTATTCTGTAATTCTTTTATTCGTAGGTTTCTAAAACCCTTCATTTCTCCCTTTGCAGGCACTTAACCAACAGGTTCAAGAGTGCGATTTGGTCCTTGGGTGGGACGAGCGTTTGCCCAGCTTCAAGCCCGTGATGCAGGAATACCAAAAACTCCTCAATGACTCTTCATGAAGATCTTGGATCATGATGATTGTTCTTTTTACCCAGTGACTTGCGTAGAATAATTTAGAAGACTATTGATATTCACAGATTTACGTCAATAGATAAAGAAACTTTTATTTTCATTATTTGTGTATAAGGGGATATGTATTCTAGTCTTGATTTCATGATACTGTACAATTTTTTTTTTTTTTGTAGATTCAAGGAAGATGTATGAATTTTTTATAAATTGGTAGTTTGATAAACAGTCTTTATTAAAATTGTTTTATTTGATTGACACAGAGCTTCTTATTTTACAAAGTTTATTATTTATTGTGGTAGATACCAGAGTTTTTGTTAAAGTTTGTCACGAGTGGCTGCAGTATTTGGATCCAAACATTTTACCTATCTGGACCCTAAGGCAAGAATTTGTAGTATCCTCGCGTCCTGCATTGCTTTGCTAATCTGTATCTAATATGATACTGTACTGACAAATGAGTTCATGGTAGAAAATAAAAATCTCTTTGATAGAATAATCATTGGACTTGGTTTTACTGTTAAAATTACCCGCTGTACTTTAATAATTTATTTTAATATTAAATCCTTTTGGCACTTACACTGTCGTACGCAGTTCGGAAGATGTGTTTGAAGTTTTGTTCGAACGTGTGAATAGGGTATTTGGTCGTCGAACACGTTCGTCGAATTGTTCAAAGAAAGTCTGTTTCTTGCCTGACTTTTGTTGGGGGTGGGCTTATTCATTTGTGACTGTCTGCTACCTTTTCGAACAGTTTGACAAGTAGGTTCAACAACCGGGTTCGACCATGTAAACTTTGCATTAGTCATATGTGAATTCCTCATGCATAAATAATCCATGATAATGATTTATCGTCTCCTAACGGTGTTCACCAGAACGGCTGATAAATTCTTTAGTCCTCATTAATTTTGACAACTATGACGGGCACCTCTTTGAAGGGTATTCATACAAACAAACAAAAATTATACTGTATTCAAGAATAATAATCAAGCTCTTTTCACTGATTAAAGCTTAAATTTCAGATAAAAACCTTACTGATGAAAAGCTTGATTGATAAAAGTTTCCAGGAATATTCTATTATCTAAATTAAATACGCAAGAATTTATGAACGTCGCATTGAATTTAGAAAAGGTTTCTTAGTAGCAATCTAATAGCAAAGATAAAGAGTTGATGGTTCATAACATTATGAATTTATCCTTAGTACAGTAGTTTTTCTAAGACATCATACCCTGTCCCTGTAATCTTAACTATCTCAAAGTTAAATATATACAGCATATTAAATATATATTTTTATATATTCGTATATTTACATATATTTATGGTATACTGTGAATGGTACATGAAGTTATACTGAGTGTTATAGTGTGTTCAATTTGCTATAGCAATGTTTTTTCTTTTTTTTTAATGAAAACATCACACCTGTTGCTCCTCAGGTGTTAACAGGTGTATTATGATTGCACCAGAATTCCACAAATTAATTTGAGTATTGATAAGTCTTTCCTTAACAAAGTTTGTTTGTGGTTATAATATACAATACTCTTAGCTTTTGAAAACAAAAATCTTTTAATTCTTATTTGATAAATTGGTAAAATACATAAATGAAAGTATGGATGCTCTTTTAATTATTCATATGTCCTTCAGCTATGTGTAATCTTAGGGAAGGTAACCTAGGTTTTATTGTTTCCTAAATAGGGAAAATAGGGAAAAATAGCCAAAGTGAGGAAAGGAAATGTACATAAACTTTGTAATCGTCAATGATTCGTAAAATTATTATTAAATAAATAAAGAAATGACAATTTATCTGTGATTATTAATATTACCCTGTATGTATGTATGTATGTATATATGTATATATATATATATATATATATATATATATATATATATATATATATATATATATATATATATATATATATATATATATATATATATATATATATTCGTTTATATTATGACATTAATTAAATGTTGCGTTATGGTATGCAGGACAATTCCAGTGAATTGGAGTTTGTAGGGAAAAGCGAAATTGGATACTATAAGTTATTCTATATAAAGAATTATTATTAGAAAGCAATCATCAGCAAGGAAATTGGAACCTATAACCAATTTTTTATTAATGGCACCAAAATCAGAATTTCTAGATATGAATTTGAAAAAAAACGAATCGTTGGGGAAATTCGTATATAAGATATTAGGGATACAAATAAAGCACAGGTTGGAATTTGGTAATTATATGACGCTAACAAAATTTTAAAATATATATTGATATTTAAATCTATAAAACTTGATATAGTAGGTTTTTTTATCTAATCGAACTAAAATTTACGATTTTTCCTAAGTGAAAAACCAAACTCAAAATGTCCATATTAGGGTTACAATTAAAGCACAGGTTGGAATTTGGTAATTATAAAACGCTAACAAAATTTTAAAATATATATTGATATTTAAATCTATAAAACTTGATATAGTAGGTTTTTTTATCTAATCGAACTAAAATTTACGATTTTTCCTAAGTGAAAAACCAAACTCAAAATGTCCATATTAGGGTTACAATTAAAGCACAGGTTGGAATTTGGTAATTATAAAACGCTAACAAAATTTTAAAATATATATTGATATGTAAATTTATAAACCTTGATATAGTAGGTTTTTTTTATCTAATCGAAGTAAAATTTACGATTTTTCGTAAGTAAAAAGCCAAACTCAAAAAGTCCATAATGTCTTTCATTTAGTAAGCGTGGGTCCTGCAATGTTACCAATTCAGTATAATCAATTTTCACTTGTAGTAATTTTTTAAATAACTTTTGATTTTAGTTATGTGTATATCTATATTTATATATATTAAAAATAAATTTTCGTTATATATTTTAGTATAAAATTCAAATAATAAATATTTTTTAAATGTTTATTATGAAATAACAGTCTGGCTATACTTGACGCGCTTACCCAGCCTGAGTTCGTTTGGTCGCAAGTGGCTTGTCGAGTTTAGTGTATTTCTCCAAATTTAGCGACGATGGCGACCGTTGATCGTCTATACACGTTGTATAACATCATTTCCGATGCCAAAGACAAAGCTCCTGAGGTAAATATGTAGTTTTGATAAAGATTTTGTTAGTATTTTGATATATTCAGAAGCTAGGAATTTACCGGTCATGTCCACGCGGCAAATGAAAAAAGCTTCCGAGTTTGTTGATAATTTATTGAATTTATTGCCGCGAATTTAAAGATTTGTACTCGATTATTTATTTAGAATACTTTGTACCTTTTAATTCATTATAAGAAGCGAAAAAATGGCTTTATACATTCTAGAAACTCGAGAAAATGTATAATTTCTTTCCGTTTGCCGATCGGAGTCCGTATGACGCAAGCTTCCCTCGGTAGTGGTGTTGCTTTATTTTGGCGTTTCATGCTATAATTACAGGTTATTATAGATATTTGTTGTTAGTTTTATGGAAATCGCCAGGTATGATAAAGGTTATAGTTCAAATTAGGTCATTTTCGGTCAACTGGAGGTCTGGGTAAGGTTTGGCGGGACGTACCGGTGTTGCGTACAATAAGCCTAATTTAACCATTATAGTATACCAATGCCGGTTTTATTGCAGCAATTAAGTGCATTGACGAGTAAAATTTCACTTGGTGCCATTACCAAGACCCCTCAATTTTTTAAAGGGTCAGACTTCATTTTATCCATCGTGAGTTAGGGAGCCTATGTAGATTAGCGGGCCAGCCGAGAATCCCATCTCTTGAGTAATTTCTTCGTCGCCCACATTTATAATTTTTATTGGGGGGAGCCTTTGTAGGGTGACGGCCAGATCCCGTAGAAAAAGGGAATATTCTGAACTGAGCCCGTCGTTCTAAAAACGATTTTGGCGGGAGAAGCTAACCTTAAAAACTCACCTAACCTATGCTAAAAGCCGTATCCTTACCCAGGGGGCTGGGCCCTACCGGACCCTCCTTTAACAACATATTTAAGATTTGTAGACCATTTCCAAACGTTTTTATTCCATACAAGATAACAGTCGGAGCCATAATAAGCAAATTAGGACGCTTGGCCGTAGCGCTACAAACTACCAGACCCTTTTATATCAGCGGCCAGTTCTTAAAATAAAAATTGGGTACTAACGAACCTAAATTCCTCCCTTAAACCTAACCTACAAGCTGTGTCCTCACCTACTTATCCAAGGGGGGTTAACAATCCCCCGCGACTTCACTTTCACTACTGTATTTTTAGTCTGCCGTCATACGTACAGGTGGCTTTTATTAAAAAATATAACCCATCTAATATATTAACGGGTTATATCTATTATCATTTGAATATTTGCAAGGTTTAGCCCAAACGTGGCTTCTCTCATCAATACAGCTAGATAATTTTATTAATCACCTTTTAAGGTAAAAAATTTTGTTCCATCTAGCCAATTTTGCATGTAAAGTTATTTTGGTAAAGTTTTAAAAGTCTACATGGTATCATTTCGAGCAGAAAATGTTTTCCTGTAGCAAATAATGGGGTATAACTGAATTTGACCTTCATTTCAACTGCAAACAAACAGAACAACCAGTTTGACTAACTTCAAGTAGCTGAACTGGTTGCGGTTGAAATGAAGGTGAAAACCGGATAACTCGCGTTATTTACTTACTTACTTACTTACTTGTTTTGGGTTTAAATCCAACCCTCCACTGAAGTCGAGTGAACTACTTCTCGGGCGGGTCCATATTAATCATCTAACGAAACATTTTCATTATAACTTATACAATCCTTTGATTGTAGCATCTTCCAAATCATATGATCTTGTGAAAAGTAATGTCTTTAGTTTCTTCTTAAATTCAATTGCTCCCTTTAGGTCCTTCATTTCAGTTGGCAGTTTATTATAGTGTCTAGGCGCACAGTAGCTAAAAGCCCTTTCACCAAATTTACTATTTGTTCTTGGTTCAGATAGCCTATGTTTGTCACTCATGTGTCTTGTGTTAACATTTGTTCCTAGTTCTAGTTTATTCAGGCATTCTTTTAGATATTTTGGTTCATTTTGGTTCAGTATCTTAAACGTTAGTAAGATTAGCTTGTATTCAATTCTCGCTTTTACCGGTAGCCAGTGTAACTTAATTAGTGCAGGGGTAATTCTTTCCCTATTGTGTAGTCCTTTTATTAATCTGGCGGCTCTGTTTTGTACTCTCTGAATTTTCTTCAGCTGATAATTTGGTAAGCCATAGAACAGTGAGTTGCAGTAATCAATTCTTGAAAATATGTGGTGATAAATGAGTATGGCCATAGATTTTTCATCTAAGTATTTACTAATAAATGCTATGTTTCTAATATGATAGTTACAATTTCTTACTGGCAAGCGGTAATGTTGAGCTGCGCACGCTAACATTAGCAACGCTAAATATAATGATTCTTGTTCTGCCACTGGCTCGCTTCGCTAACATTAGCAATGTTACGTTAAAATATATGTATTTCTGAAACCTAATTTCCGACAGGAATGAGTGCCGTTTTTGAAGAGAGCGGACATTTTTCTATAGAAAAAAGTAGTTTTTTCCCTAGGCTACATTACCCTGTAATACAGTACAATAATACCGGGGGTTAACACTCCCCTGACCTCCCTTTCACTACCGTATTTATAGCCAGTCATCGTCATGCTTACAGGTGGCTGCTATCATACATAGGGGTTTATGTATGAATAGCAGTCACCTGTATTATCATGTCTAAATTAGAATACAGCAGTGTAAGGGGGTTGCAGGGGCGTTACCCCCCTCTCTCCCTCCCCTTAGGTAAGGACACTGCTTGTAGGTTATGTTAGGGGGGAAAGGTTAGGTTAGTTGATCTCCATTTTTCATGAACGTTTGAGGAACTGGCCGCTGATATACAAGGGCTCCCTTGTTTTAGCTCTGTTGTGGCTGATTTCACAAGTCTTTTGCAAGCAATACATTCTTTAGCTGTATTGGTGAGTCCTTTGGGGGTACGTAGATGATTTGATTAATCACCTTATGAGGTAAAAATTTGTAGTGTTCCATCTAGCTAATTTTGCATGTAAAGTCATTTCGGTAAAGATTTACAAGTCTACAGGGTATTTCGAACAGAAAATGTTTTCCTGTAGCAAATAACGTGATTTAACCTTCATTTCAACCGCAAACAAACAGAACAACCAGTTCGACTAACTTCAAGTAGCCGAACTTGTTGCCGTTGAAATGAAGGTGAAAACTGGTTAAATCTTTATTTACTAGAGGAAAACATGTTTTCTGTTAAAATATTTAAATATACTGTAATGGCTCTTGGTCTGCCGCGGGCTCTCTTCGCTCGCCAGAAAACAAAAGCATCAAGCTCATATGTATTGGAAAGCGGTAATGTTGAGGTGCGCAAACTAACATTAGGAATGTTATGCTAACATTTATATATTTCTGAAACTATTAATTTCCGATAGGAATGAGTGTCATTTTCTGAGAGAACGGACCTTTTTCTATACATAAGATATTTTTTCTTTAGGTTACGTTACCCTGTAATAAACCAAATTTTGTTGTTCCATCTAGCCAATTTTGCATGCAAAGTAATTTCTGTCCGATTGTTTTCATGTTTGTGTTCTGATAATCGTTTTCCTATTACCACAACCCTACATTTTGGTCTCCTTAGTACTGTTTCCTTTCGAACACAGACCTTTCAATCTTAAACATGGTCTGATTATGAATGGGAAACAAATTGAAGAACACCTAAGGGTTTTTCACCTAACATAACCTTGGAGCCGTATCCTTGCTTGCGGAGGGACGCTGCGACCCCCCTCCCCCTCCCTTAGACACCTGTATTACGCAGTGACTCCCTGATGTCATTCCTTATATTCCTTAATAGTCTGAGTAACCGTAGTTAGTAGGGTAAAAAAAATGTGGAGCCTTTGTATGTCAGCGGCCAGTTTCTCCTGCGTGCTTAGAAAATGAACACCAAATCTAAATTCTCCCCCTGTCCTAACTGTCAAGCTATGCCCTTACCTAATGGGGAGGGGCTATTGTTCCTCTGCAACCCCCCCCCCCCCCCCCCTACACTGCCATATTCTTGGTTGGCCGTCATTGTACATACAGGTGGCTGCTATCATACTTTCTCTGCAAGCAATTACAATATTTTAAAGGGGAAGAAAATCAAGAATGCTACTTAATCCATGGTTTTTTACCTAACGTAACATAGAGGGGCGCTGTGACCTCCCTTTCCCTCTTAACAGCCGTATCCTCATAAATTTATGTCTTGCGTTAATAGTCCGAGTAACCCCAAGGGGTGACATTTTAGGTTCAAAATGGGACTTCTCCAGAAAACTAATATTGTAATTGCTCGCAGAGAAAGTTCACTAGACAGTATGCTTGTAGTTTTGGGCCTTCATAACTTTACTGAGACATTGCCAGTAGTGTTATGTATGTAAATTGCTTTGGGGGAACACTTTCGACACTATGTTTCTGACGGAAATACTTCATGATTATGTACATTTGAAAATTAATAAAGTATGCATTTGTGGCGGTGATGTCATAAAAATAGCTTTATTTCATGTGTATGATATCAGAAAAGTATGAATTTAAACATTAGAGGTGGGTGGGAAACTACTGAAATTTAACCGTTGATTAATTGGGTTTTTGCTTTATGGCTAGACCCATGATATGAAGTACTAAACATTAGCTGTGTAAAAGGGACATAATTATGATTTTTTTTTGTGCGGTGTGTGTATGATGATAATCTTGAAAATATGGCAGATCGCAGGGGATGTTAGTCCCCACCAAACCCCATCAGGCCAGTAGGTTAGGTGGGGATGGTTAGGGTATGTGGTGCTATTGTGTAGAGGTGTTGCGGGAAAATGGAAACGATTTTTGTCATACGAAAGGCTAAAAAATTAACATTTTCTATGCACATGGGAGGAATTGGCTGCTGATATACAAAGGCTCCTTATTTTATACAGACTCCTCAACATGCATATCTGATCTAAATTATTCTTCGTTGTGTGGCTCTGCTACAAACCCCTTTTTCCTATAAACATGTGATCTTTGTTTATGAAAGTTAATCCCCATTGCCTAGCTAATTTGATAGTTGTAATTGAGAACGTAAACCACACTAAAGGACAAATTAATTTAATTATGGCTAATAAATAACATTTAAGTAAACCACACTATAGGACAAATGAATTTAATTATGGCTAACAAATAACATGAAGGACATGAATAGACTAGAATACTATGAAAAGCTGAAAAAACAATTCAGTAGTATTGAACGACCTGCATTATGGGAGATGTGATGTATCCACAAAGTGCCGTGAAGTGAGACCTTTGTAACCTTGGGACTTATTGTATAGGTACAAAAATAACCTTTTGCTTTATACCAATTGTTGCTTTTTGAATTCGGTCAAGATTTCTCCATGTCCAAGTGAAGAGTTTTATCGTAATTTAATTTTCTTTTACAGCATAAAAAGGAGTTTGCCGAGATACTGACAGGAGTAAAGGGAGGCCCCGGAGAAAGACGGCTCACTTCTCAGTTCATTGCCAGATTCTTTACCTACTTCCCAGACCATCAGGATCAGGCATTGAACACATTGTTTGACCTTTGTGAGGATGACGATGTTGCCGTAAGTAGCAGTTAGTAGTTTTGTATAATTTAAGTCAGCATAGCATATTATTATTGTTATTACTACTATCCCAGCTACAACCCTAGTTGGAAAAGCAAGATGCTATAAGCCCAGGGTCTCCAACAGGGAAAAATAGCCCAGTGAGGAAAGGAAATAAATAAATGAGGAGAACAAATTAACAATAAATCATTCTAAAATAAGTAACAACGTCAAAACAGACATGTTTCAACTGTAACTGATCTTAAGATGTTTAATATTCATTACCTCATTTAGTTTAATTTCCTCACGGGGCTATTTTCCCCTTGTTGGAGCCCTTGGCCTAAATCATCCTACTTTCCCAATTAGGACTGTAGCTCAGCTAGTAATATTAATATCTATGAAATATGTGGCAAATTAAAATGTATATTATGTCAAATCAATTATAAATGGCTTTGGGAATTAGCATTTTGTAGAATAGCTGCCTTTTATATGTACATGCTAGTCTATTGAGGTTTTGCGTATTGACGTGTCATTTCATTCTTCAGATTCGTAAACAAGCCATCAAAGATCTACCCACTCTATGCAAGGGCAAAACAGAACTGGTTCCCAAGGTAGCTGATATCTTAGCCCAACTGCTTCAAATGGAAGATTCTGGCGAGCTTACCACAGTACAAAATTCTCTTGTACAGCTCCTGAAGACTGATGCCAAAGGTAATAATTGTGCTCTAGTTCTGGGGGAAATGTTATTCAGCTCTGCAAGTGGTTTTTGGTAATTGGTCATATTTGAAACACAGTTTGTTTTAGCACACTGGGATCGGACGTTGTAACGGCTCTTTCTTCCGTGTATCCAATCCTGTCCCTTATCCTTCGAGACAAGGTTAACTCTATTCAGGGAAGGACAGCTGTGGCATGTTTTAAACACATCCCATTTGTATACACGATACCTCGGGATATTTTCTCCAAGGGATAAAACCCTGTGATACTTCTTAGGTTAAATTCTCAGGTACATCACTTGCAGAAATATCCCAAGTAGGAATTACTGTATTTTGTTTAATATTTTTTATACTTTCAACAGGTACACTTACTGGTCTCTTCTACCAAATTCAACATAGCGAAGAGGAGTTGGTTAGAGAACGTTGCATCAGATTTCTTCATGCAAAGATAAAGGTTTTAGGTCCAAATGTCTTTAATACCGAGGTTGAAAACCTTGTTTTGACAGAATCCAAGAAAGTTTTGACGGTAAGAATGTAGGGTATAGTTTTGGTTTTGAAAGTTGTGAAAATCTCAAACATTTGAAAGTACTCTGAAGATTTTAAACAATTGAAAGTACTCTGGAAATTTTTGAACATTTCAAAGTACTCTAAAAACTTTAAACATTTGAAAAGTACTCAGAAAACTTTAATTTCAAAGTACTCTGAAATTTTGAAACATCATAGTACTGTACTTTGAAAATTTTGAACATTTCAAAGTACTCTGAGAATGTCAAGCATTTGAAAGTACTTTGAAAATTTTAAACAAAAGGTTTGGAACTAATTTTAAACATTGATGGTCAATGTTAAATGTGTATTATCGTTTTCAGGCATCGCTTTCTGAGGAAGAATTTGTCCTAATGATGGGAATTATGAAGGAGCTGAAAGTTTGCAAGAATATCAAGGGATACCAACAAATGGTCGAGTTAGTTGCGGAACAGGTGGACTTTGCCCGTCCCTTGGACGCCACCGATCTGGAAAGCGTTCATCGTTTGGCAGCTTGTACTAAGCAGGCCCTGCCTTATTTCTCAGTAAGTTCCCTTATTAACCGTTTTACCCCCAAGCTATTTGGAACTTTCCAACCCTTAACCCCCAGGCGGTTTCTTTTTCAAGCACATTTTGCAATATATTTTGTTTAAATTGCGCTAACAGCCTTAAATTTCATCATAGAGAGGTCAGGTTGGTCTAATTTTTTAGGAAAATGCCTGGTTTCTCGTAAAGTTATCAAAAATATGCATAAATGTAAAAAGTATTTTGCAAGGGCATACTGGTATATCCATGGGGGGTAAAGGGATAAGTTTTGTGAAACGTACCAATACGTTCTTTTAGGGGTAAAAGGGTTAATGTTATTAATTGCTAAGTTACAACCTTAGTTGGAAAAGCAGAATGCTATAAGCCCAGGGGCTCCAACAGGGAAAATGGACCAGTCGGGAAAGGAAACAAGGAAAAATAAAATATTTTAAGAACAGTAACATTGACAAATATCTACATGAACTATAAATTCTTTTAACAAAACAAGAGGTAAAGAAATAACGTATAAGTGTCCAAGTGTACCCTCTAACAAGAGGGTATTTGATTTGGTATATCTATGATGGCTGTACTATAAGATTAATGATTTACAGAAGGTCTTAAACCTGAAACATTTTGGGGATACAAACACAAATCCAACTGAAAATAGTGAATCTGAAGTTTGACACTTCTATTTAAATGTTTTGATTTTAATTATAGAATTGTTGTTAGGACAAATTTTCATAATTCTCCTGTCCTATTCTGCATCCTGCCGAGATAAATGAGATATTTGGCAAATACTGTTATTTTTCGTCAATTTTCATTATTTCCGGTTGCAAAGTTGGAAGGTTATGTTTTTTTGTGAACGGCTTCCTGGCCACAATTTTAATCATAGAGTAATGAAACTTGCAGGGATTAACTGCTATGTAAACTGGAAATTATTACAATTTGGAAGGTCAAGGTCACTGGTAAGCAAAATGTCCATGACATCATAAACACAGACTTTAAACTGTGTTCATATTTGAGTGTGCGAAAGTGGATGCCAATTAATACATATTAAGGTCAAGGTAAAGCTGCCGCGGCGGAGGTCTGCGTTCTAATGAGTGCCCCTCTAGTTACATTATTCAACTTCTCTTGCTTTTTATTTTCAGCACACAATCAAATCCACAAAATTCGTTGAATACATGTGGCGCGAGGTGGTGCCAGCCTTGGACACGCTGCAGACCGGAGCCACTGAAGCAAACAACAACGCTGCTTTGATCCTCGACCTGCTTAAGGTCATGGCCGAACTTGTCCCATATGCCGGAACAGTGGAAAGTCTTGAAGCTAAAGTCAAGGCTATATATGCTAAGTTATTGGTAAGTAGTTAATGCATTATTTTTGTATCATAATAAGATGTTTCAATCAGCTGCTTGTTCTCGAATCCACCTTCGGTTTGCAAATCTCAAGAACTTTTAAGTTATCTTGAGTATTCCTTATGAAGGACAGTTTCCTATTAGAATCAATGATATATTTGAATGCCTAGTTTTCAAATAATAATCGATAATGTAGATTTGAAAACTACTTGAAATATTTGCTTTTTTTTTTTTTTTTTTTTTTTACCAAGTCGAAAACTTTTATGGACGTGAATTGAGAAATGTGAGAAATATTTGTATGATCATTTCTGTAATAAAGCATGAAATTTTAAGGACACTTTAAACTATAATTTGTATAGATTCTTTATAGATATCTTTTTCTTCGATTAAAGCTTTTCCCGCTATGCAGGGTTGCTATTTCTGGAAATCCGTTTCCAATTTCTTTTATCTCCAATGTCTTAAACTGTGAGATGTTTCTCCTCCATATCTGCTGTTACACCCACCAATCTACTCTTTGGTCTCCTCCCACCTGGCACATCCATCTCCAACATTCTTTATAGTTATCTGTTTTATCAAAATTATGTATTATCAAGAGCAATGTGGTTTATGGGTTTAATTATTCACCAGGACGTGATGCCTCTGCCACCAGAAGGTGAGGCTGCCACACAAGCTTTGGAAGGGGGCGTCAGTCTCGAATTCTCAAGAGTTGAGTGCCTCCTTTACATCTTCCATCATCTAGCTAAGAATCACACAGAGTTTTTGGCAAATGATGCAGACCGATTGAAAGATTTCCGCACCAGGTATGTTGTTAGTGTTTTTTTTTTTTTTTTCACAGGTGTTCTCTGTTAGTTTATCCCTGCAGGATATGCTTTAACCCGTTTGTGAACAGCTGCCTGGTTACAATTTTAACCGTAGTGTAATGAAAATTGCAGGGATTTTTTGTAAAAAGCTCGAAGTTATTAAATTTTGTAAGGTCACGGTTAAGCAAAACATCCAATTCACGTTATCAGTCATAAGTCTGGACATATTGTTACAGAAACTTTTAACTTGGTTCATATTTGAGTGTGTGAAAATCCAAGACATTAATACATGTGAGTGTCGTGCAAACATTTTAAGTCAAGTGTGTTGTTTTTTCCAGGCTACAGTACTTTGCTCGTGTTTCACAAGCCTACCAGAAGCGTTTACGTGAGGCCGTTTCAAATAAAACTGGTGCTGAACTGAAGACAGAAGAAAATAAGATAAAATTGATCGCCTTGAAAACCACAGCAAATATAAACATTCTGATTAAGGATCTATTCCACCAACCACCATCTTACAAGGTAATTTATTTTATATGTAGTTAGTGAATTGATATACTTCCATATTTAAATGAGAGGAGGTCCTCGGCTTACAAGCATTCGTCATACAAACACCAGATAAAAACAAATCCAACGGAAAATAACAAATATAAAGAAATACTGTACTGTTATAAAACTATATTGTTTAATAAACAAAACGGCAGTTATAAAAACCTGGTATCTCATGTGCAACCAGACTATTTGTTGACTTTTTTAGCTGGAGATCATAGGAATGGGATTCTGGTTAGGTTTACCCTAGGCCAAAATTTAACAAAACTGGACTTGCAAACAATTTGACGGACAAACGGCTTCTTGGTCTTGGAGCCAATTAAGCTTGTAAGTTGAGGAACTTGTGTACATCCATATTTTATATATGCAAGTAATGTGTGTGTATATCCATGCATTTGTGCTGGACAGGGCTAAAGTGTATACCTCTGTAGGTGTGTGACAACTTTTAATTGTTACCAATGATAATAGGTATTGGCAAATATCAGGTGCAATGAACTTTATTTGCTTTTTATATTGGGTCTTCCTATAGCAGTACTATAACTCATTCTCCCTGTAAGTCCCTCCCATCTGATAAGGGCTGTACAGTACCATCAAAGGCTAAACATGGGAGTATTTTTCCCTCTTAGTATCCCGTCCATGCGCTTGTCCCTGTTACCTGGTTTTGACAACTTCTCATGATGTGAGGGATTTTTTGTAAATCTTGAAATGTCGGTCACATCCCTTGTCCTCACAACTGCTATGGGGTTAACAATGACATTGCAAGCAAAGCCACTCTTAACTCCTTGGGCATCTTGTTTTTCCAACTAGGGTTGTAGCTTAGCTAGTAATAATAATGACAATGACGCTACAAGTGAAGCATTATGATCCACTTTTGTACAAAGTTTGTTTTCAGTATTATTGCTAGGTATGTTTAACGAAATATTGACCTTCTCTTTTAGAACTTTTTTTACCTAATGGTGGAATGTTTCCAGTCAAACTGCAACTGTAGACTCGTATACTTGATTGAAGTTTACTTAAAACTTTATTGATGCAACTATTATGTCGTTGAATGGTTAGAATTTGAGAGTTGGTGTATCATTATTCATAGTGGTTCATAAGAGTAGATAGTACATGTTGCACAAGTTATTGCAGTTCTTGAACCTTTGTATATACAAGAATTATAGAGGTGGTTTCAACCATGATTTAATGGATGGAATAGGGAGAGATTGACAGTATATGTTAAAGTAACACTCTGATAGTTACAGGTCGCATAATTTGAGTTTATCTTCATAAGTGTTTATTACATGCTTATTTGTAGTTTCTTTAATCTCATAATCGGTAGTTATGCTGAAAATTTAATATTTATTAACCCAAGAATGGAAGTTGGGAAGTCAGAATTAATTGGATTTAGAGTAAAAATAGACATAATTCCTGAATGCTGAATTAACCTCTGTTCCTTACTGAAAGAACCCCTGATATTTTCAGGCTAAGATCGCACTCTCTTGGAAACCTGTATCTGGGTCATCTTCATCTGGGGTCGCCAATGGAACAGAGAAGAGACACACGCCCATAAAGTTCGAGGAGAAAGAGGCCAAGAAGCAGAAGACAGACCGTCAGATCTATGCCCCACCTCGCGACAAATACAGCCAAAAAGCAGGCCAGTACTGTAAGTGTTTTTTGATAGGTTGTGATTATAGATCCTTTCGTTTGAGGTACTTCAACCCCGTTGCAACCTTTTGCATGAAGTTGGGTTTTGAAAATAGTATTTTAACTGAAGAAGTTTTAAGCCTCTCAATTTTTTTTGGCCGATTAATTTTTTTATCCAATTATCGTGCCCCACAAAAATTGCTGTTCACATTTGAGAAATGCTTTTATTAGTAGCCGTTGAGCTTTCCATTTTATTTTGCACGATTAAAAAGCTTTTGTTTTTTATTATTGGATCTATAAACACTGCCTTAGTTTAGCATAAGTTCAACTCTGTTAATTTGAGCTTTATTTTTTGTAGTTCTAAATGAAGAGAGTTGAACTATGACCATCATAGTTGAAAGGGTAAATCTGTCATGAGATGTAGAAGTATTAAGAATGGGCTGAATTACAGATTACTGTTTGGTGAGTTGATCGCCTAAATAGAATATATCATCAAAAACCCTAAGGAGAAAATTCCTTTAACGTGTGACAGATTATTCCCAAGTACAACGATTGATAGTTGTATGAAGTTGTTCATGACCATTTTTTATCAGTGTTAGGTAGAGTATTTTACTCCATTTTAACTACCTAATAATTATAAAAACTGGCCAAGGAGAGCTTTATGTAGCATTTATGGTTGATTCACTTATGTAATGTCTTTTGTAGTTGAGAGTAATTGAATTGTACAGAAGATATGATCATGTAATCTAATGAGTTTTGGAGTAGCACTCGCTGTTGATAGTCACAATATTGTTTTTGCTAGGCTACAAGGTTTCTTTCTTTTGGTAAAATTTGCCCAAGGTCTGGTCAAGGTTTCTTTTTGTTGGTAAAATTAGGGCAAGGTCTGGTCAAGGTTTCTTTTTGTTGGTAAAGTTAGTCCAAGGCCTGGTCAAGGTTTCTTTTTGTTGGTAGAATTAGGGCAAGGTCTGGTCAAGGTTTCTTTTTGTTGGTAAAATTAGTCCATTGTCTGGTCAATGTTTCTTTTTGTTGGTAGAATTAGCCCAAGGTCTGGTCAAGGTTTCTTATTGTTGGCAAAATTAGCCCATTGTCTGGTCAAGGTTTCTTTTTATTGGTGAAATTAGTCCGTGGTCTGGTCAAGGTTTCTTTTTGTTGGTAAAATTAGACCATTATCTGATCAAGGTTTCTTTTTATTGGTCAAATTAGTCCGTGGTCTAGTCAAGGTTTCTTTTTATTTGGTAAAATTACCCCCATTGTCTGGTCAAGGTTTCTTTTTATTGGTCAAATTAGTCCGTGGTCTGGTCAAGGTTTCTTTTTTTTTTTGGTCAATTTATACCATTATCTGATCAAGGTTTCTTATTATTTGGTAAAATTACCCCATTGTCTGGTCAAGGTTTCATTTTATTTGGTAAAATTACCCCATTGTCTGGTCAAGGTTTCTTTTTATTTGGTAAAATTACCCCATTGTCTGGTCAAGGTTTCTTTTTATTTGGTAAAATTACCCCATTGTCTGGTCAAGGTTTCTTTTTATTGGTCAAATTAGTCCGTGGTCTGGTCAAGGTTTCTTTTTTTTTTTGGTCAATTTATACCATTATCTGATCAAGGTTTCTTATTATTTGGTAAAATTACCCCATTGTCTGGTCAAGGTTTCATTTTATTTGGTAAAATTACCCCATTGTCTGGTCAAGGTTTCTTTTTATTTGGTAAAATTACCCCATTGTCTGGTCAAGGTTTCTTTTTATTGGTCAAATTAGTCCGTGGTCTGGTCAAGGTTTCTTTTTTTTTGGTCAATTTATACCATTATCTGATCAAGGTTTCTTATTATTTGGTAAAATTACCCCATTGTCTGGTCAAGGTTTCATTTTATTTGGTAAAATTACCCCATTGTCTGGTCAAGGTTTCATTTTATTTGGTAAAATTACCCCATTGTCTGGTCAAGGTTTCTTTTTATTTGGTAAAATTACCCCATTGTCTGGTCAAGGTTTCTTTTTATTGGTCAAATTAGTCCGTGGTCTGGTCAAGGTTTCTTTTTTTTTGGTCAATTTATACCATTATCTGATCAAGGTTTCTTATTATTTGGTAAAATTACCCCATTGTCTGGTCAAGGTTTCATTTTATTTGGTAAAATTACCCCATTGTCTGGTCAAGGTTTCTTTTTATTTGGTAAAATTACCCCATTGTCTGGTCAAGGTTTCTTTTTATTGGTCAAATTAGTCCGTGGTCTGGTCAAGGTTTCTTTTTTTTTGGTCAATTTATACCATTATCTGATCAAGGTTTCTTATTATTTGGTAAAAATAGCCCATTGTCTGGTCAAGGTTTCATTTTATTAGTCAAATTAGGCCATTGTCTAGTCAAGGTTTCTTTTTATTTGGTAAAATTACCCCATTGTCTGGTCAAGGTTTCTTTTTATTTGGTAAAATTAGACCATTATCTGGTCAAGGTTTCTTTTTATTTGGTAAAATTACCCCATTATCTGGTCAAGGTTTCTTTTTATTTGGTAAAATTACCCCATTATCTGGTCAAGGTTTCTTTTTATTTGGTAAAATTACCCCATTATCTGGTCAAGGTTTCTTTTTATTTGGTAAAATTACCCCATTATCTGGTCAAGGTTTCTTTTTATTTGGTAAAATTACCCCATTGTCTGGTCAAGGTTTCTTTTTATTGGTGAAATAAGTCTGTGGTCTGGTCAAGGTTTCTTTTTGTTGGTAAAATTAGACCATTATCTGATCAAGGTTTCTTTTTATTGGTAAAATTAGCCCATTATCTGGTCAAGGTTTCTTTTTATTTGGTAAAATTACCCCATTATCTGGTCAAGGTTTCTTTTTATTTGGTAAAATTACCCCATTGTCTGGTCAAGGTTTCTTTTTATTGGTGAAATAAGTCTGTGGTCTGGTCAAGGTTTCTTTTTGTTGGTAAAATTAGACCATTATCTGATCAAGGTTTCTTTTTATTGGTAAAATTACCCCATTATCTGGTCAAGGTTTCTTTTTATTTGGTAAAATTACCCCATTATCTGGTCAAGGTTTCTTTTTATTTGGTAAAATTACCCCATTATCTGGTCAAGGTTTCTTTTTATTTGGTAAAATTACCCCATTGTCTGGTCAAGGTTTCTTTTTATTTGGTAAAATTACCCCATTATCTGGTCAAGGTTTCTTTTTATTTGGTAAAATTACCCCATTATCTGGTCAAGGTTTCTTTTTATTTGGTAAAATTACCCCATTATCTGGTCAAGGTTTCTTTTTATTTGGTAAAATTACCCCATTATCTGGTCAAGGTTTCTTTTTATTTGGTAAAATTACCCCATTATCTGGTCAAGGTTTCTTTTTATTTGGTAAAATTACCCCATTGTCTGGTCAAGGTTTCTTTTTATTGGTGAAATAAGTCTGTGGTCTGGTCAAGGTTTCTTTTTGTTGGTAAAATTAGACCATTATCTGATCAAGGTTTCTTTTTATTGGTAAAATTACCCCATTATCTGGTCAAGGTTTCTTTTTATTTGGTAAAATTACCCCATTGTCTGGTCAAGGTTTCTTTTTATTTGGTAAAATTACCCCATTGTCTGGTCAAGGTTTCTTTTTATTTGGTAAAATTACCCCATTGTCTGGTCAAGGTTTCTTTTTATTTGGTAAAATTACCCCATTGTCTGGTCAAGGTTTCTTTTTATTGGTCAAATTAGTCCGTGGTCTGGTCAAGGTTTCTTTTTTTTTGGTCAATTTATACCATTATCTGATCAAGGTTTCTTTTTATTTGGTAAAAATAGCCCATTGTCTGGTCAAGGTTTCATTTTATTAGTCAAATTAGGCCATTGTCTAGTCAAGGTTTCTTTTTATTTGGTAAAATTACCCCATTGTCTGGTCAAGGTTTCTTTTTATTGGTCAAATTAGTCCGTGGTCTGGTCAAGGTTTATTTTTTTTTGGTCAATTTATACCATTATCTGATCAAGGTTTCTTTTTATTTGGTAAAAATAGCCCATTGTCTGGTCAAGGTTTCATTTTATTAGTCAAATTAGGCCATTGTCTAGTCAAGGTTTCTTTTTATTTGGTAAAATTACCCCATTGTCTGGTCAAGGTTTCTTTTTATTTGGTAAAATTACCCCATTGTCTGGTCAAGGTTTCTTTTTATTGGTCAAATTAGTCTGTGGTCTGGTAGCATCCCGGGGCCAGAGAAATGCATCACCATTTCAACACCCTTAAAAAAAATTGTACTTTGTTTTACTCCACTTACCACACCTTTGCAAAAATATTGGCTGCTCAACATATTGGCACTTTTTAGTGGTTGGTCACTTTGAATATTTTCTGTGCAACATTTATCAGAAGCATTTTTTATTTGATATAATTTTCATGAGAATTTGCCAGTTTCTTATCTGGCTTTAATATTTTGAGGATGATATGCCCCTGAAAGTCATCTTTATTTAGGTGGATCACTTCAATATTCTTAATTTTTTACTTTTTGTGAATTTTACCGACAATTTGTGCTTCCTTTTACAATTGTCTATTGACCTAAATGAATGTGGATATTGTGAAGGAGCAAAGCACTTGTTAGTATTAGTTTTTTAGCAAAAACTATTACTGATTATAAAACGTGATTAGTAACCAATGTTCCATTAAGTCAGTGGGGAGGACAAGAAAATGTTTACTGTTTATCGTTTGGTGAAGCTGTAGCTTTGATAAATTTCCATGAATTCTACATGCCCAGTGTCCTTTTTCTTTTGTTCCTCTAGTGATGATCGAGTATCATAATTTGATCTGAAAGTTGCGTATACAAAGGCATCGTGATAGAGAGCATTTTATGTTGGGTTGTCGTCTATTGGCATGATCATATTTTTATTACATTCAGTTATATAGTGAAGTTATTTTGAGTTATGTGGGCCCATGTATAAAGATGGGTGGTTGTGGCCACATTCAAATAGTTATAAAATTAAGGTTTTTCAGAATTATTTTTCTTCATAAATGCTGCATAGAAATTAAAACATTCTTAGTTATAATGGTAGTTTTACGGTATGTATCGAATAAGGATAATGTATCAAGGGCTTGATTTTAAACCCTTTTTTTTTCTGTTAATTAAATGTCCCCACTTTGCTTTCGCAGGATGTCATAGCTTTTCCCATATGCCTGGATCCGAGTAGTTGGTGTTTTGCTTGCAGCAGCTACAAGTACCAGTGATCCAAATGTTTTTGAAAGATAAATTGGCAGTTCAGTAATTCTCTTTTGAGTTATCTGGTATTTATAAGGAAAATTGTCTTCAATTTTACCTTGAGTTGTTTGCACTAGTGTGCAAATTTTTTTTTTTTATGTTCTTTCATTACTTAAGTTTCTGTTAGTACAGGAGGTCCTTGACTTAGAAACTTTCGGAGGTGCAAACACAAATCCAACAAAAATAAGTTAATGAAATAATATAATAAAATTATATGAAATATGTAATAAAATATCATTTTATACAGTAAGCAAAATGACATTTGTAATAATCTATTTCATATCAAACTACTATTTGTTGCCTTTTGTGGCTGGAAATCCATAGGAATGAGATTCAGGTTAAGCCAAAGGTTAACAAAATTCGACTTTAACAGCTTCTTGGAACCAACTATTTTTGCAAGTTGAGGACCTCCAGTTACTATAATTTAATTTTGAGATACTAGCCAGGAATACTATTGATATTTTATAAGGAGACAACACCATGTCATAAAGCTGGAAAAGCAATGCACTCGCATCCTTGATCTCGTAAATGTGTGGAGTAATGTTCAGTCAACTGAACTAATAGTCTTCCGGTGTACAGCTATTATTAACCCTTTTACCCCCAAAGGACGTACTGATACGTTTCACAAAAGCCATCCCTTTACCCCCATGGATGTACCGGTACGTCCTTGCAAAAAAATGCTATAAAAATTATTTTTTTCATATTTTTGATAATTTTTTGAGAAAATTCAGGCATTTTCCAAGAGAATGAGAGCAACCTGACCTCTCTATGACAAAAATTAAGGCTGTTAGAGCAATTTAAAAAAAAATATACTGCAATATGTGCTGGGAAAAAAATTACCCCTTGGGGGTTAAGGGTTGGAAATTTCCAAATACCCCGGGGGTAAAAGGGTTAACTTTACACGACCTTTGGTGATGTATGAAGTTGCGATTTTCCCATTTTGTTTTTAGACTTCATAGCTACTTTTTTTCAATCAGACTGTATGGTTGATGTTTTGATGTAAACCTAAAATAAGTTATGACAAACCGATCGCCCAACCAAATATATCTTTCTTTCCATGGCATCCAAATCTTAAGTTAACAATACAGTGATTAGTTGCGGCTGCCTACAGTTTGTGTAATTAAGTTGTTTTTCCAATACCTTTTACAATTCTCTGTAAACTATAGTAAATAGTTTATCCACTTTTCTTTATATATCTATAATGTATATTCTTAGTGTCAATTTAAAACTATTTTCAATAGCCTATTCATTTTACTGTTAAAGAAACTTATCTTGTTTTTTAATAGAAAAGAGATTATTTCCTGAATTAAAAGTTAGATGTTTAGGAAGCGACTGACAGAAAGGATAGAATACATATAGAAAACTTTTAGTGGCGTAAGGGATGCAGTAGTAATTCAGTTACAAATACTCGATTGTGCATGGGCAGAAAATCAGAGGCAAAAAGGGGTGAAGTTACAACTTGAATATACTAAGCTTTAAATTGTTGAGAGGCTCTAGAAGATGTCTTGACATTGTGGTCAAGTAATTTGTCCGATTCTTTCACCAGTCAAAATGAGTTGAACTGCAAATATCCATTACGGTTCATATACTACCCTAAAAGTCCTTGCGAGTGTTTTGTTTTTCAGCTGTTTTCTCCTTGACTTAGAATGCATGTAAGGGCCCTTCCACACGAGAGGCAGACTCTTACCAATTTTGTAGTCTGGGTGATACATGTAGATGGCTAGTACAGTGGTAACGTGTTTGCCTAGCATTACGCATGGCAAGAGATAGATCCCCGCCCAGGACCGTGAGTTTAATCTGTTTCCTGGGGAGGCTACTGCTGTGGTAGGGCACCACAGTGGGGGGTTGGGCTTGCCCGGCTGACGTTCTGGTGAGCATCTATGCTGATGGAACTCGAACTGAAACCAGATACCTTTAACCTTTAGATCGGAAACGACATGCAAACCTTTGAAGTGCTCGTGCCCGTTGTGGAGGCACTGGTTGGCTGCCTGACTATTGTCCGACACAACTCCAACTGCACTCTGTCGAACATCTGGCCCAAGTTATGCATTCACCTCCCTGTGCCTAACGTATGCCTTAGTGTGTTTGATCTGGTAATACTTTCAAAGCGAAAGATTTACAGGCAAATCACAGTGCCTGCCTTGCATTTGCCCCTCTTGTGGAAGGGCCTTAAGGGTTTAGTTGTAGTTAAAGATTTTAATGATGTTTAGAAGTGCTAATTGTAATTTTTTCACAGCAGGTGGAGGAGGAGGAGGTGGTGGTGCACGTGGCCGCAGCAGGAGCCGTGGGAGAGGATTTGGATCCAACCGAGGAGGTTCTTTCCGAGGTGGATTCCGTGGAAGACGTGGTGGATACAGAAGTTATTAAATTTCTCCTTTGTATCAATCTCTCACCGGGTGGGTGATAGATGATTTATCATTTTTGAGACTTGAAAAATACAAAATAAATTTTCATAAGGTTTTGCAAGCTGAAAGAACTATGAATGTCTAGTGAAAGTGTTCATTATATCAGTGATGTATGATATACCCTTAATTTTGGATTTGTTTCAATAGGTTTATTTACATAGCAAAGTCCAAAGATATTTTTGTTTGACCTTTGAAATAAAGAATGAGATTTATTTGGTCAGGGCCTTTCCTGTACTCGTGTACTTTTACTGTATTGATAACGTGAAGATCTGTATAATGTAATTGGCTGCTCCTTTCCAAGCAGTTACAGAAAGAGCAGAGTTCTATTATTGAAGGCATTAAATCCAGTGATAGGTTTAGTGTATCCTTTGGAAAATAAGCTTAAGTGTTTGGGACCATGAGGCCAATTGTTAATGCTGCATCATCAAATGTTTTTCCTTTGGTTGCGGCACTTCTTGTGCCCATTGATTTATAATCTGTTTTGATAGGTTTACATGTACTGTAGAACTGCAGGAAGTAAAGTGATGAAATTTTCGTTTGACCTTTTGTTTCATCTCGAGATATTAGAATTGCTAGTAGTTTTCTGGCCTATGGAATGTCCTCTTTCCAAGACATCCTTTTTAAGAGTACCTGTGTAATGACTTCGAGCAGTTAGTTCTAAGCAGTGAACCAGACATCGTTTTAAGAATTTAAATAATTTATAGATTGGTGTATTAGCCTCTACCACAATTAAGTTAAGAAATGTGGTTCCTTTCCCACAACTCCTCCCCCTCCCAACTTAGTCATATTGTGAATGACTCTTGGAAGTAAAGTATGCAACAAGAAGCCATCAGGGATTTTCCTTTTGAGTGGCGTAATAACCAGTGGTTTGTGCTGCCGTTGCTCCGAGGTTTAAGGAGAGCAGAAGAGTCTGCTGCGCCTCATCGGCTGGGTAGTTCTGCCACAGGCTTCGCCACTTCTGCACCGTGAAGTCAAGTTAGAAATCTGTGTGGGAAATGCATGTAAAATCATACTCTTGCGTCACTTGAACCCCCTAGTTTAGATACGTTCTATTTTCAGGACAATACCTTTTTTTTTTGTGAATGTTTTTTCCTTAGGTGAATGTGGCCGTTCCATGGTTGCTGATTTGCCTAGGCTTGGGTTGCCGTTGATTTTCATACCATATTTCTTCACTAACGGTTTAATGTTATGTAAATTTGCAGTTGAATAAAACCATTCCTCCCCTTTTAGTGAAGAGAAATTGTAGAAAACTTATTTTCCCTTATTATTAAAGAGAAATTTGTAAAATATTTACTTTGTTACTGAAGAAATATAAACTTCTCCTTCAGATGATCAGTATTCTTAAGTAATCAGAGTATTTGAGTTTTCAGATGTTTGGAATAGAAAGTGTGCGGAGTACTGCTGACTAAGGACAGAAATGGTTGTCGGCCATCATACATTTTTATATGTTGAAAAGGTACACAATTCGTCATCAGTGATGTAGGATGAAATGGACTACAATTTGAAGAAAGCCATTTTTAAAGTTTTTTCCCATTTTTTTTTTTTAAAGGTGCACTGCAGAGTTTCCCAACTCTTACCCTATTAACAGGTTGCATTTACAGAAGATAGCTTGATTGTGGAGGTGGTACATCTCATTAATTTGTTCCCCCTTTCTCTCAGGTGCTGGTATGTTTCTAATTCGTCTTGTTTTCTAAAGGAGTTTTCTTCAGAGCGAAGCAACAAAAAAGGATGTATATGTATAAAATATTTCCGCTTTAGTTTTTAAGGTTTTTAGGTTTTCCAGATGGCTCGTTAATGGCATTTATACAGTTCCACGGGCATCCAATGACATAGAGTATGATTTTACATGTAAATTTACCAAGCTGTAATTTTCACTCATTTTATATTCCCTCCGCATAGAACTTGTTTTAAAAAATTCAGTGAAATCTTGTTATTGTTCATGAAATTACATCCTGCAAATCTGTATTGTGTAACTTTGGCACCAGTATGAATAAAAATTTCTTAATGTACAAATATGACCTTTCTTTATCCAGGGATGTACACTGAGTGTTTGAAGGTCCAGTAGAAATTGTAAGTTATCTTCGGGCTGAATTAGAATAGTTGATAGCTGCTGCTCGTCATGAAGTTTACAAGTTTTACCTTGAGCAAAGCTGAATTAGAACTATACTCTTCAGTGTTACTAGGTGTGAAAAAGAAGCTTCAATCACTGCACAATAATCATAAGGTAGTTTTAAAGTTTTATTTATTAATGCTGAATTGGCACTGTTCCTACATGGATACGAACTTAGTTGTTTAAATTGGGTTACGCCTTGTTCTGTTTTCTACAACTCTTTTCCTCCTACATATATTGATGCCAAGGGCCTCTCTATCTAGAGCTTTTAAATCAATACTCCACTCATCATCTACTTCACACTCGGCCATGCAGGCCTGGGTCTTCGAACTCTTCTAGTGCCACGTGGAACCCAAAAGAAAGTTATACAACTTGTTAATAAGAGAAAAAGCTTTTGGGTTCATCCTGATTGATTACCTGACAACTCCACTGCTGGGGAGTGTTATTTGTGGTTGGCAGTAGCCTTCACTCTACGGTATTCTGTTCGATGAATTATGCAGACGGTTGAGACAGGACCTTGCTTGAATTGCTAGCTTTGGTTTAACTAGCAAAATTAAAAGTTTTTATAACTTCATTTATTCCTACGCAGATACAAATTCCCAAGTCATTGAAATGAGCGTCCTCCTCAGATGGGGTAGTCCATTAAAAGGTATTCACTTTCTCTTGACAATTGTAAGTACATGGAGGTTTAGCAAAAGTGAATACGTAAAGACAAAATGGCTCGTGAAGAGGTATGGTTAGTGTCTAATTCTTCAAGTCCAGTCTAAGATGTAAAGCCACATGAAAATCGAGCATCTAACAAGATCAGTGTATCAAATATAATTTTTTATAAATGAATACATATTCTTACTTGCATTAGGGTGTGATCCAAGTAAATACTCGAGTTCAATCAGACTTTACTAATGTTTCATACCCTTCCAGAGAATAACTGATGCCTTGATAAACTGTTAGGTGTCCCGTAAGAGCATAAGCTTGACTAATTGTCGATCTGCAACAATAAGGTTTAAAGATCCGAGAACAATTTTTCAGGTGGTGATCCGTGAAAATATTCTGTCTTCCAGGCACCGTCTGCTGCTTGGAGAACGCTAAGGTTGCAGCAAGAACATGGACATCATATACTCTATGGTGTTCCCCGCCGATGCTTTCCCTAAGGAGTTTTATGCTCTTGTAATTGTTTCTCTTAGTCAGAGGGAAATTGTTTTTGGATACCTTCTGTTTGGAGTGGCATGAGTGCACAGATTAGTATGGAATGTTGGGTCTAAGATGGGCTGTTCTTTTCAAATACTTTGACCACTTATGGTACAGAGTAAAAGATTATCCAGGTCATCGGTTACCTCTTTGAGAGAGTATATCGTGAAAGTCAAGTCTGACAGCGTTAACGGTATGATTTTCAGTTTAAAGGATAGGTTTTGTGGTAAAAAAAAAAAAATCCTAGTGCCAATTTTTGTCGATAAGTCGTCTTTGTCTGCATCTTTTCCCACTTTTACGTGGGGTCGATGTTTCTGGCCAACGATCTCCATCTACCTCTGTCCCACACTTTATCATCGGTTAATCCCTTTGATCGAAGGTTTTGGCTTATTTTTCATGGCCGGATGCCTTTCCTGCCGCAAACCCTCCCCATTTACCCCGGGCTTGGGACCGACATCAAATTGAGGCTGGCTTGCCCCTCTCAGTGGCTGGTTTTGTCTCTAGATAAGTGAAGTACAATATATTTAATAATTTCCCAATAAGGATATTTTAGATGATTGAATTTTCTTTTTTGCATGAAAGGATTAGGCCTATTTAGAGAAACTTAAAAAGTACAATAAACTATTCTTAGGTAACATGAAGGAATTCATTCAAAGGAAAAAAATTTCAGTTATATGTTTTTCTGCCATGTCGTCTCCAGAAAGGCTCCTTATGATTTAAAATTTATTTTCTTGTAACAAATTTGATTAGTCACTTTTGGTACTCTAAACGTTAATACGTTCTTTTCCGAATTTGCGATTTATACCAAATTATTTTTTCCTTCAAGAAATTCTGGGAAAGGACAATATTCTAATAAAAGATAAGAATACTTATTGTGGTGAATCTGTGAAAAAAATTGAATTATTGCTATAATTCACTGTGAAAATATTGTAAATTAAAACTCGGTGAAGTGAAGAGATACTTTTAATGAATTGAGTTAATAGCCTGTAAATACTGTATGGTGAATCTTGACAAGGAAGGAGCTTCCCCATCAAATGAAACTCAAAGAATCTAAAGTTCTCATACTTGCCGAAGATACGGTTGTTCACCACTGGAGTGATCCTAACCATTTTCCTTATTGCTTTTTTTTTTTTTTTTTTTTTTTGCAATAATCTTATAAGTTGTGATAAACATACATATAAGGATGTACTTCAAGATCTCAAAAGAAAAAAAAAATAAACTAAATTATGGCAATTGGTCACTAAACAAGGCCTATAGGCCGACAAGGGTACAGTCCTTCCTTTACTTATATCAGCTCGTAAAGTTCTAGGAAGATGATTTATACCAAAGTGGTCATATACCAAGGATCTACAGTCTGTACTGAACATGAAGAGGACGTGCAATTAAGATTATCACACGTTTGTGGCAGGCATAACTTTTATGTTCCATTTATGGGAATCCAAACTTGGATGCTCCTATCTTGGAATTATAATTATTATTATTACTTTTTAAGCTACAACTCTATTTGGAAAAGCACATTGCTGTAAGTCCATGGTCTCCAACAAGGAAAATATATTATTTTTATTACTTGATAAGCTACAACTCTATTTGGAAAAGCACATTGCTGTAAGTCCAGGGGCTCCAACAGGGAAAATATCCCAGTGAGGAAAGGAAACGGAAAAATGAAATATTTTAAGAGAATTAAAATAATAGAATTATCTATAAAAACTAACAAAACAAGAGGAAGAGAAATATGATAGAATAATGTGCCCGAATGTCTTCTTCCCATTATGGCTAGGATATTAGATGATAGAATAGCCTGATGGGGTTTGTGATCAGAGTGCTTACCATTGGGAGTTGTAAAATTATCTTTTCTCTTACTGAATGCCGTACCTTAAGAACTTTTGACTTTACTTTAGAATTGGGGTGTGAGGAAATCATAAGTAGGCTACTCGCAAGTCTGGTAATTGCTTGGACCTAGTAAACTCACTCCCTTGGTGTTATAACATGAAAGGTTCAAACTCCAGGTGTGGGCGTCTGATCGTGGCTTGGTTTGGTAAATAATTAGGACCGCAGCCTATCCTTAACGTGTTATAGAGCACAACAAATTACACACACTCGAGCAAGTCCAAATAGAAGGATGTTGTTCAGATGGCGCTTGCGTCGGGGCGTGGGTGGCGTGGCTCTGGTAGATTGGCTGGTGCCTCTGTATCGGCCCATCCCTTTGACGAAGGAATTAACTAAATGGAAGACAGCCTGTGAATAGTGGCTTTCACGCGCCTTTGCTTTATACACGACACCCACATGGTGCTCGCGCGAGGGTAGTAACCTCTGCATTCCATGCTTTTATCTTTCTCTGGTATAATTGGAAGATTTTATCAGAAAAGTGTATTAGAAGGACCCCTTTTCCCCGGGTGCCACAGGTCTCTCCCCAGAAATAGATTTTTCCTTCGTCAAAATCCCTTTTTTAAGGTACACTATGTATAAAACCTTGGAATGGAATAGGCATTTTGGGTGACAATTCATTTGAATCAATTGTAATTTTGTATATAGTGGTTGAGCCTCTTGTTTTTTTCAATAGAAACCTGGAGAAATAGTTGATAGGTTTATCCCCTCATGTGGTAAAGTAACGAATCTTAAACAAACCTTCGTACAGGGATGTTTATTTGTAGAGATAGTAGGTTTTTATGTGAGGAGTAATAGGTCAGGGTTGACTGAATAATTACTCGGCAAAGGTCTTTTGCTCATTTTGCTTCAACTTGAAAGGAATACAATGAAACTAAAGAAATGCTTTTTGTTACTACCCAGGAGCATAGCTGGTTGGCTACTCTTGAATCTGCAATCTCGTGTAGACAAAACACTTAATCCTTTGTTTAAACCAGGTGGCCCTGTCACTCCGTACAAAGGAAAATGCAACCTTTTTGGCTGATGTATATAGTAATAAATAGAGTTGTGAGAAACTTCGTCCTCCTCATTCCTTTTTTTCTGAAATTGCGAGTACAAGTTTATCTTTTCTGTCCCTTGAAATTAAAACTTGAACAGGACCTAGATGCTTATGTAAGTGTGAACCCAAGTGGTATTTTTCCTTGGTTTTTATAGACTATTTATTTATTAACTCCTTAAGTTGTCTTAAGTTTTAATAGTTAGCAAGATGTTCTTAATGTTTTAATCGCTGGAAGTATGGAGGACCTCCAAACATTAGTATCAAAAGTAAAAGCTGAGAGTGAAAAAGTGGGACTGTACCTAAATGCTAAGAAAACAAAGGTCATGAAGTGTCAAAAAGCCCCGTCTGATCAAGAAATTCTACCAGACGGAGTTGCCCTAGATAATGTCACTGAATTTACTTACCTCGGAGCAACTTTCAACAGTAATGGAGACGACTCCCAAGAGATCAAAAGAAGAATTGGTATTGCAAAGAATGCAACCATCGCACTAAGCAATGTGTGGAAAGACAGACATATCACTCTAAACATAAAGAAGCGGCTTCTCAAATCACTTGTTTTCCCCATCGCATCATACGGCGCAGAATGTTGGGTTTTAAAAGTTACAGATCGGAAAAGATTAGAAAGTTTTGAACTATGGGGTTACAGAAGAGTCCTTAGGATAAACTGGATTGAGAAAAAGACTGATGTGGAAGTTCTACAAAAGATCAATATCGAAAAAAGATTACTTGACATTTTGGATGAAAGAAAACTAACTTTTATTGGACACCAGGTTCGGAAACACAATACCTGTACTCTGGAAAGAACGCTACTAATTGGATCAGTCTATGGTACAAGACCGAGAGGAAGGCCTAAAACTAGATTGAGTGACAATATCATGGAGATGTGCGGGCTAACGATGGTGGAGTTGGAAAGGAAGGCTCAAGACCGGAATGAATGGAACACCCTGTACTTGATGATGAAGATGTTCTTTTTGCTCTTTGAAAAATGGTAATTTTACTCGCATACTTAAATGTTTGTGGTAGCCTCAACGCTTCTGATTACGACCAAGTTTCCATAAATTCCATATCTAAAGCTTTTGAACAGCTTTTGGCTCAACATCTACAGTAAATAGTTATGCTGAAGGTGACAATACTAGAGGTTTTTTGATGGGCATAATAGTGACTATAGGTATTTATTGTTATTATTATTTGCTAAGCTACACTCCCTAGTTGGAAAAGCAGGATGCTATAAGCCCCAAGGGCTCCAACATGGAAAATAGCCCAGTGAGGAAAGGAAATAAACGAGAAGTTTAAGAATAGCATTAAAATAAATCTTTCTTATATAAACTAAAAACTTAAGAATAACAAGAGGAAGAGAAATAAGATAGGATAGCGTGCCCCAACGTACCCTCATGCGGGAGATCTCTAACACAAGACAGTGGAAGAACATGATATAGATGCTATGGCACTACCCAAGACTAGAGAACATTGGTTTGATTTTGGAGTGTACTCCTTGGAGAGGTGCTTATCGTAGCTAGTCTCTTCTACCCTTACCAAGAGAAAAGTAGCCACTGAACAATTACAGAGCAGTAGTTAACCTTGAGAGAGATAAATAGTTTGGTAATTTCAGGGTTGTCAAGTGTATGAGGAAAGCAGAATGTTTAAAAAATAGGCCAGACTTCTGTGTATGTGTCGGGAAAGATGAAACGAGACATAACCAGATAGAGAGATCCAATGAAGTACTGTTTAGCCAGTCAAAGGACTCAAAAACACTCTCGTGGTAGTATCTCAATGGGTAACTGATGCCTCTACTAATCTACTACCTGTTTCTTAGGGTAGTTTCTCATCCTGTTACTTTAAATATTGCTTTCACAAGACATGATGATTGGCTTGTAAAACAAGCTTATTGCATATGCGGATGATGCTAGTGTCTTTGCATCAATTCCATCTCATTGAATTTAATCTCTAGACCTGTGATTGCCTATTCCGCTTATATTATTGAGATCTGACTAGAATTAGTGTATGGTACAAATTATGGTTAATGAAATGAACCATTACAAGACATGTTATTTTAAGTAGGTCAAGGACTGGCTGTACAATAGTCAGATCTTTTCATTGAAAGTGTGTCTTTTAACTATATACAACTCATTTTAAATACTGTAGTAGGGTGGATTCTTATTTTTTTTAGAAACATCCAGTGATGCATTTTCAATTACACACGAAATTGACATATGAAGTGATCAATCTGTCCTGAGGAAATGTTTTAGCAGTGATTTTGCTGTGTTGAGTATTGTTCTGTTGTCTCGTCTTCAGTTGCTGGCACATCTTATTTGTTAAACAAAAACTTCAGTCTTAAATTCCATATCCCTGTTCTGGATATCGGACTCTAGGGCAATATCATTCAATTAGTAGTTTATATCTTGATTAAAAGTTCCTTTCAATATACTCATTTGGAAACAACTGATTATACTAAGCTACTGAGGATTATGATGATGATTGAAATGAAGAGCAACAATTATAATGATTGAGCACTATACAGCCCCTTTTATGCTGGAGTAAAATTAATGTTTTAATATTGGCAATTGGTTGAGCTGATCCTCACAAGTACAGAAGTATGCACCCACCAGTGAAGAATGCTCCTAATTGAGGTAGCTTAAATTTAAAACAGAGTTGGGTACCAAGTTGACATAGAGCTCTGAAAGATTTGTAAGCATGATTCATGTCTTTACTGTACTATAATGGCTAGACTAAACATTAAGAGGAAACATTATGCCTTCATATAATGTTGACATCTAGACAATTATGTGAAGATGAATGTCGGCTTAGCAATAGTCACTACTGACGAGGTATGTGCAACTGAATCTTGGAAGTTATTTATGGGTTATAGTTCCCCTCTACTCTTACGACGTAAGTATTGTATTCCCTAATGTTCACATCGTGTAGAAGTCAGCGCTGTCAGTCAGGGTGCCACGTTTAGTAAATTGTGGCATTACTTGGTCTTTGCAGCTTTCTTATTTAAGATTTATACCATGCATCTGTTCCCGTTGCCTTTATTTCTTCCTGCTGCAAAACCTCATAACTTTTACGTAATTGTTCAACTGGGAAATTTCCCGCCCCCTTGCATGAACACCGAATGGCCTCTCTGACCCCAGGGCTGGAACTTAGGGCCCTAATTCATAGATCATTAGTCCTCAGCCTTACTTTCCCTCGAACATTGCCTTTTCTTTGTTTCTGATCATTCCAATTTTGTTTTGCTCTTCCTAATTTCCAGTCCACTAATCCCTCACTTCTCCCTTTTAAGTATTTTCACAGTAATTTCATTCAATTCTATTAACAGTAGGTCACCTGAAAAGTAGCTGAGTCCATGGATTTTATTTTTATTTAGTTGTACTCCTTATTATTACATACATATACTAGCGCACTTCCCCCAATTTTGGGGGGTAGCCAACATCAAACAAATAAAAAAAAAGGGGACCTTTCCTCTCTACGCTCCTCCCAGCGTGGCGAGGGACTCAATCGAGTTTGGCTGGTACTGCTAAGGTGCCAAAACCCACCCTCCCCCATTATCCACCACAGATGAAGCTTCATAACGCTGAATCCCCAACTTCTGCTACCTCCGCGGTCATCCAAGGCGACTGGAGGAAGCAGCAGGGCCTACCGGAACTGCATCACAATCGCTCTCCATTCATTCCTATTTCTAGCATGCTCTCTTGCCTCTCTCACATCTATCCTCCTATCCTTTATAATTACCAGAGCAAAAAATACTAAAAGAAGTTCATTACAGTCTCGATGGAAACCAATATTTGTTATTTTTTCTGATCAACATGCTACTGTGTTAGTTTTGGGTCATGTATGGTATAGCATTCTCACCAGCCCAATAGGTGTCACTTTTCTAATACCTTCTCAAGATATAGAATACTATAACTTTGGTTGAGATTCTCCTCTTTGCTGATTAATTCATAAACATTACCCTTTGCTGACCTATTTGGTCAAAAGCCTACTTGATAATTATCCATTCACTATTATTATCAGCTTGTTCTCTATCCCCGTTTTTCCTTTTTATTTGTATTCGAGCGGCCTTACCCCTTCTAGTTTCCACATAGTAATGTCCCCTTCTCCCTCTTCATATCATAACCTTTGTGTCTCCTTGGTCTCATTCCTACCTTCATCAGGTTTTTTTTTTATTCTCTAGTCAATTTATCAATTACTGTACTTACTTCTCCAGATGCATCTAGTGGGCCATATGATATTTTGTATACTTATTGTGCTTTTCAACTGCTTAACTCTATTTTTTAATCTTTACATTCTGTATTCACTGTTGGTGTCTCAATTTTTCTCACATCCTAATGGAGATTTTCGAGTTTTCCAATCAGATGATTTTAATGTTACTGTTCTCAAAGTGTTTCTGTTTTAATTCTTCATTACTTCCCTTGCTTATTTATGCCCTTGTTTTCTTTTCTTCACTCGGCTATTTTTCCATGTTGGAGCCCTTGGGCTTATAACATCTAGCTTTTCTAACCAGGGATGCAGCTTAGCTAGTTGTAATAATCGTTCCAGTATTGCTTTGCTTTCAACTTCATAATTTCCCTTATTTGTTTTCATAATTTTATCTTCTCTTAGGACATCAGTGTTTTAAGGTCTTCATCTTCTCAATGTCTCTTTATATTTGTCCCATATTTTTGCGCTGATACTTTTTAAATGCCCTGTTTTGATGGTTTTTAGACAACTTTTTATTGGTATATTTACTGACCCTTCCATGATACTCCTTTTTTACTTTCTATGGTTTGATTCTTGAATTTATCATTGTATTTTGTATTGCCTTCATCATCAATCAAACTCATTGCAGGGAATGTTGTGTGAAACAAACCTCCAATAGTATAACAGA
>NC_090768.1:44634983-44639983 GCF_036898095.1 Palaemon carinicauda
TTATATACATAATGTTACTCTATAATAAATAAATTACCTGATGAAATAAATACCTTGAAATTACATTCAAAGTACGATTACCCTAGAAATTTCCTTAAGTCAAACAAAATGATTCAATCTGAGGTAATTTCCTTGAAGATGAGAACACTGGTCATGGAATAATCCTACGATAAGAAAGAAGTTTCGTTTATTATTATTATTATTATTATTATTATTATTATTATTATTATTATTATTATTATTATTATTTTTATTACTATTATTATTTTTATTATTATATTATTATTATTATCATTATTATTATTATTGTTATTATTATTATTACTGCTACTGTTATTATTATTATTATTATTATTATTATTATTATTATTATTATTACTGCTACTGTTATTATTATTATTATTATTATTATTATTATTATTATTATTATTATTATTATTATTATTACTGCTACTGTTATTATTATTATTATTATTATTATTATTATTATTATTATTATTATTACTGCTACTGTTATTATTATTATTATTACTACTTGCTAAGCTACAGCCCTAGTTGGAAAAGCAGGATGCTATAAGCCTGGGGGCCCCAACAGGGAAAATAGCCCAGTGAGGAAAGGAAACAAGGAAAAACAAAGTATATAAAGAAAAGTAACAGCACTAAAGTTAATATTTCTTAAATAAACTATAAAAACTTTAACAATAACAAGAGAAATAAGATAGAACAGCATGCCCGAGTGTACCTTCAAGCAAGAGAACGCCATTGTAAGACATTGGAAGACCATGGTACAGAGGCTATGACACTACCCAAGACTAGAGAACAATGGTTTGATTTTGAAATGTCCTTCTCTTAGAAGAGCTGCTTACCATAGCTAAAGAGTCTCTTCTACCCTTACCAAGAGGAAAGTAGCCACTGAACAATTACAGTGCAGTAACCCCTTGTATGAATACAATGTAATTGTTCAGTGGCAACTTTCCTCTTGGTAAGGGTAAAAGAGACTCTTTAGCTATGGTAAGCAACTCTTCTAGGAGAAGAACACTCTAAAATCAAACCATTGTTCTCTAGGCTTGTGTAGTGGCATAGCCTCTGTACCATGGTCTTCCACTATCTTGGGATAGAGTTCTCTTGCTTGAGGGTACACTCGAGCACACTATTCTATCTTGTTTCTCTTCCTCTTATTATATTGAATTTTTTATAGTTTATATATAATACATTTATTTTAATGTTATTATTCTTAAACTTTTCTTGTAGTATATTTCCTTATTTTCTTTCCTCACTGGGCTATTTTCCTTGTTGGAGCACTTGGGCTTATAGCATCTTGCTTGTTCCAACTAGGGTTATAGCTCAGCATGTAATAATAATAATAATAATAATAATAATAATAATAATAATATTTTTTCTTTTCTATATCCCTGGTTTGATTTCAAAGTATAGGCCTAGAAGCCTTTTCCTTAACGTTATGATTAAACCATTATATTTACTGATATATTACGACTTAGTAATCTATAGTTACTATATTATTAAGATTATTTATAGATAGAACTCTTTTTAGGACGTTTACGCACAATCAGTTGCGCAATGGTTGATGATTCTTCCCTTATGGACTTGCCTTAATTGCGTCATGGGGTGAAAGAGTCTCTCTCTCTCTCTCTCTCTCTCTCTCTCTCTCTCTCTCTCTCTCTCTCTCTCTCTCTCTCTCTCTCTCTCAATATACGTGTTTAGCATCATCAACATGCATATTGCCGTACACATATAAACACGAATTCTCTCTCTCTCTCTCTCTCTCTCTCTCTCTCTCTCTCTCTCTCTCTCTCTCTCTCTCTCTCTCTCTCTCTCTCTCTCAATTTGAATATACGTATTTAGAAACACCAACTTGCATTTATCATACATATATAAAAACAAATTCTCTCTCTCTCTCTCTCTCTCTCTCTCTCTCTCTCTCTCTCTCTCTCTCTCTCTCTCTCTCAGTTTAGATATACTTGTTTTACAACATCCACTTTAACGTACGAAATAAATATTTGATGAATAAATGGTATGCATTATTCATTTTCATACCTACCATTCAGTTATCGTGTATAAAAACTGAAATGGCTAAAATTTTCTTTAAAATGTTTTCTTAAGCGATCGTGTTTTCAGACATTATTTGAACAGCTCAAAGGAAATACTTATTGTTTTCCCACCCATTAGCCTCGTTCCGTTTTCCTTCGCCAATCAAAACCAAGGAAGTTCCTTTAGCTTATTTTCATTGGTAGATCAAATGAAAGATACAAAGAAAACACACTTTATATTTCCCACGATTCAATCTAGTCCTGTTTTTCGTCAGCCAATCAGAATCAAGGAAGCTTTTTTAGTTTATTTTCATTGGTAGATCAAATGAAAGACGAAAAGAAACACTTTATATTTCCCACGATTCAATCTAGTCCTGTTTTTCGTCAGCCAATCAGAATCAAGGAAGCTTTTTTAGTTTATTTTCATTGGTAGATCAAATGAAAGACGAAAAAAACACACTTTATATTTCCCACGATTCAATCTAGTCCTGTTTTTCGTCAGCCAATCAGAATCAAGGAAGCTTTTTTAGTTTATTTTCATTGGTAGATCAAATGAAAGACGAAAAGAAACACTTTATATTTCCCACGATTCAATCTAGTCCTGTTTTTCGTCAGCCAATCAGAATCAAGGAAGCTTTTTTAGTTTATTTTCATTGGTAGATCAAATGAAAGACGAAAAAACACACTTTATATTTCCCACGATTCAATCTAGTCCTGTTTTTCGTCAGCCAATCAGAATCAAGGAAGCTTTTTTAGTTTATTTTCATTGGTAGATCAAATGAAAGACGAAAAGAAACACTTTATATTTCCCACGATTCAATCTAGTCCTGTTTTTCGTCAGCCAATCAGAATCAAGGAAGCTTTTTTAGTTTATTTTCATTGGTAGATCAAATGAAAGACGAAAAAACACAGTTTATATTTCCCACGATTCAATCTAGTCCTGTTTTTCGTCAGCCAATCAGAATCAAGGAAGCTTTTTTAGTTTATTTTCATTGGTAGATCAAATGAAAGACGAAAAGAAACACTTTATATTTCCCACGATTCAATCTAGTCCTGTTTTTCGTCAGCCAATCAGAATCAAGGAAGCTTTTTTAGTTTATTTTCATTGGTAGATCAAATGAAAGACGAAAAAACACACTTTATATTTCCCACGATTCAATCTAGTCCTGTTTTTCGTCAGCCAATCAGAATCAAGGAAGCTTTTTTAGTTTATTTTCATTGGTAGATCAAATGAAAGACGAAAAGAAACACTTTATATTTCCCACGATTCAATCTAGTCCTGTTTTTCGTCAGCCAATCAGAATCAAGGAAGCTTTTTTAGTTTATTTTCATTGGTAGATCAAATGAAAGACGAAAAAACACACTTTATATTTCCCACGATTCAATCTAGTCCTGTTTTTCGTCAGCCAATCAGAATCAAGGAAGCTTTTTTAGTTTATTTTCATTGGTAGATCAAATGAAAGACGAAAAGAAACACTTTATATTTCCCACGATTCAATCTAGTCCTGTTTTTCGTCAGCCAATCAGAATCAAGGAAGCTTTTTTAGTTTATTTTCATTGGTAGATCAAATGAAAGACGAAAAAACACACTTTATATTTCCCACGATTCAATCTAGTCCTGTTTTTCGTCAGCCAATCAGAATCAAGGAAGCTTTTTTAGTTTATTTTCATTGGTAGATCAAATGAAAGACGAAAAGAAACACTTTATATTTCCCACGATTCAATCTAGTCCTGTTTTTCGTCAGCCAATCAGAATCAAGGAAGCTTTTTTAGTTTATTTTCATTGGTAGATCAAATGAAAGACGAAAAAACACACTTTATATTTCCCACGATTCAATCTAGTCGTGTTTTTCGTCAGCCAATCAGAATCAAGGAAGCTTTTTTAGTTTATTTTCATTGGTAGATCAAATGAAAGACGAAAAAACACACTTTATATTTCCCACGATTCAATCTAGTCCTGTTTTTCGTCAGCCAATCAGAATCAAGGAAGCTTTTTTAGTTTATTTTCATTGGTAGATCAAATGAAAGACGAAAAGAAACACTTTATATTTCCCACGATTCAATCTAGTCCTGTTTTTCGTCAGCCAATCAGAATCAAGGAAGCTTTTTTAGTTTATTTTCATTGGTAGATCAAATGAAAGACGAAAAAACACACTTTATATTTCCCACGATTCAATCTAGTCCTGTTTTTCGTCAGCCAATCAGAATCAAGGAAGCTTTTTTAGTTTATTTTCATTGGTAGATCAAATGAAAGACGAAAAGAAACACTTTATATTTCCCACGATTCAATCTAGTCCTGTTTTTCGTCAGCCAATCAGAATCAAGGAAGCTTTTTTAGTTTATTTTCATTGGTAGATCAAATGAAAGACGAAAAAACACACTTTATATTTCCCACGATTCAATCTAGTCCTGTTTTTCGTCAGCCAATCAGAATCAAGGAAGCTTTTTTAGTTTATTTTCATTGGTAGATCAAATGAAAGACGAAAAGAAACACTTTATATTTCCCACGATTCAATCTAGTCCTGTTTTTCGTCAGCCAATCAGAATCAAGGAAGCTTTTTTAGTTTATTTTCATTGGTAGATCAAATGAAAGACTAAAAAACACACTTTATATTTCCCACGATTCAATCTAGTCCTGTTTTTCGTCAGCCAATCAGAATCAAGGAAGCTTTTTTAGTTTATTTTCATTGGTAGATCAAATGAAAGACGAAAAGAAACACTTTATATTTCCCACGATTCAATCTAGTCCTGTTTTTCGTCAGCCAATCAGAATCAAGGAAGCTTTTTTAGTTTATTTTCATTGGTAGATCAAATGAAAGACGAAAAAACACACTTTATATTTCCCACGATTCAATCTAGTCGTGTTTTTCGTCAGCCAATCAGAATCAAGGAAGCTTTTTTAGTTTATTTTCATTGGTAGATCAAATGAAAGACGAAAAAACACACTTTATA
>NC_090768.1:44649983-44652483 GCF_036898095.1 Palaemon carinicauda
ACTGCGTAGTCCTAAGCTACGTTCCTTCTGTCCGTAGCTGGTATAAAATATGTACTGGCTAAGCTACAACCCTAATTGGAAAAGCTTGATGCTATAATCCCGAGGGCTCCAACAGGGGAAAATAGCCCAGCGAAGAAAGGAAATAAACTACGAGAAGTAATGAAATTTTTTTTTAATAGTAACAATATTAGAATAGATCTTTCATATGTAAATTATAAAAACTTCGAAAAAAAACAAGAGAAAGAGTAATAATATAGAATATTGTGCCCAAGTGTACCCTCAAGCAAGAGAACTCTACCCCCAAGACAGTGGAAGGCCATGGTGCAGAGGCTATGGCACTACCCAGTTCTAGAGTGTCCTTCTAGCTAAAGCGTCTGGTTTTTATTTTCCATTTACATTACATTTTTTGTTAAATCAAACCGTTGTTCTATAGTCGTGGGTAATGCCATAGCCTCTGTACCGTGGTCTTTCACTGTCTTGGGTTAGAGTCCTCTTGTTTGAGGGTACACTCGGGCACACTTTTCTGTCTAATTTATCTTCCTCTTATATTGTTAGTTTTTATATTTTATATAGGAAATATTTATTTTAATGTTACTGATCTTAAAATATATTATTTTTCCTAGTTTCCTTTCCTCACTAGGCTATTTTCCCTGTTTGGGGCCCCTGGGCTTATAGCATCCTGCTTTTCCAAGTAAGGTTGTAGCTTAGCAAGTAATAATAATAATAATAGTAATATTAATCACTGTTCCTTTCCTCACTGGGCTATTTTCCCTGTTGTAGTCCCTGGGCTTATAGTATCCTGCTTTTTTAACTAGGGTTATTATTATAGTTTCCTTTCCTCACTGGGCTATTTTCCCAGTTGGGGCCCCTGGGCCTATAGCATCCTTCTTTTCCAACTAGGGTTGTAGCTTAGCAAGTAATAATAATAATAATAATAATAATAATGATAATAATAATAATAATAATGATAATAATGATAATAATAATGATAATAATAATAATGATAATAATAATTCCATTTGTGTACGTGAGAAATTACTGCCCAGATCACTCACATCAAAATTCGTGTTTATTTTACTAAGAATTGAAACCCGCTTTAGAACATGGTCTAGTTTATTTTAAGTCTCATTAGTTTATGGTTTCAAGCCGTGTGTTCTATGTAATCTGATGTGCTTGCCCTTTAAAAAAATCATAAGACAGCATCTTTGCTTTTCCAACTAGGGTTGTAGCTTGGCTAGTAATAATAATAATAATGATAATAATAATTACTGGCTTACTTTCATATAAAAAAGTTACATCACCAAGAATTTTCTCGTATGAATGTTTTTATGTTGACCAGGCTAACATGAGTGTTTTTATAGTTTATATAGGACATATTTGTTTTTGACGTTGTTAATAGTTTATATAGGACGTATCTGTTTTCGATGTTGTTACTGTTTTTTGAATGATTTATTGTTAATTTGTTCAAATCGTTTATTTATTTCCTTATTTCCTTTCCTCGCTGGGCTATTTTTCCTTATTGGAGCCCTTGGGGTTAAAGCATCTTTGCTTTTCCAACTAGGGTTGTAGCTTGGCTAGTAATAATAATAATAATAATAATAATAATAATAATAATATCTGTTTTTGACGTTGTTAATAGTTTATATAGGACATATCTGTTTTTGACGTTGTTACTGTTTTAGAATTATTTATTGTTAATTTGTTGTCGTTTATTTATTTCCTTATTTCCTTTCCTCACTGGGCTATTTTTCCTTATTGGAGTCCTTGGGCTTATAGCATCTTTGCTTTTCCAACTAGGGTTGTAGCTTGGCTAGTAATAATAATAATAATAATAATAATAATACTAATATCTGTTTTTGACGTTGTTAATAGTTTACATAAGACATATCTGTTTTGACGTTGTTACTGTTTTTAGAATGATTTATTGTTAAATTGTTCAAATCGTTTATTTATTCCCTTATTTCCTTTCCTCACTGGGCTATTTTTCCTTATTGGAGCCCTTGGGGTTAAAGCATCTTTGCTTTTCCAACTAGGGTTGTAGCTCGGCTAATAATAATAATAATAATAATAATAATAATAATAATAATAATAATAATAATAATAATAATAATAACTACTTTCATATTTATGTGAAATCACATTATATTAATGAAGTTGTAAGATGTGTCGTAAATTTTAATTATTGGATTGAAATTGTATTTTCCAATGTATACATATTATAATTTAATTTAATACTACGAGATAAAACTAGTGTTAATTTTACGTTGGGTTGGAATTCAATATTATTATTATTATTATTATTATTATTATTATTATTACTAGCCAAGCTACAACCCTAGTTGGAAAAGCAAGATGCTATAAGTCCAAGGACTCCAATAGGAAAAAATAGCCCAGTGAGGAAAGGAAATAAGGAAATGAATAAATGATGAGAACAAATTAACAACAAATCCTTCGAAAAATAGTGACAACGTCAAAAACAGATATTATTTTTATTATTATT
>NC_090768.1:44664983-44667483 GCF_036898095.1 Palaemon carinicauda
AAGTGCTCCTTGCTCACGGCCATCTTCCGTCCGTCAGGAAACGTCCTTGAAGGATATGTATTCATTGTTTGGCAATACGTGAGGGATGCTGTTATGACATGTCTTCCTCTTGAAGCAATTTGGTAATAGATTCTTGTTAATCTTAGGTAGTAGGTAGTAAGTTGGCCAGGGCACCAGCCACCCGTTGAGATACTACCGCTAGAGAGTTATTGGGTTCTTTGGCTAGACAGTACTATGTTGGATCCTTCTCTCGGGTTGTTATTATTATTATTATTATTATTATTATTATTATTATTATGTTATGAGGTTGGTTGGCCAGGCCACCAGCCACCCGTTGAGATACTACCGCTAGAGAGTTATTGGGTTCTTTGGCTAGACAGTACTACGTTGGATCCTTCTCTCTGGTTGTTGTTATTACTATTATTATTATTATTATTATTATTATTATAAACAGGTAAGCTACAACCCTAGTTGGAAAAGCAGGATGCTATAAGCCCAGGCGCTTCAACAGGGAAAATAGCCCAATGAGGAAAGGAAATAAGGAAAAACTACAAGAGAAGCTTAAGAACAAAAATGACATTAGAATAAATATTTCTAAGATAACAATAAGAGGAGAAACAAGACAAAATAGTTTGCCCGAGTGTACCCTTAATCAAGAGAACTCTACCCCAAGACAGTGGAAAACCATGGTACAGAGGCTATAGCACTACTCAAGACTAGAGAAGAATGGTTTGATTTTGGAGTGTAAAAGAGGTGCTTAACATAGCTAAAGAGTCTCTTCTACTCTGAGCGGTTACGGCTCATTTTCTCTACCTACACCTAATTGTCTATCCTGTTCTTTAAATATTCTCCTCTGTGCTCATACACCTGACAACACTGAGATTATCAGTGGCTACTTTCCTCTTGGTAAGGGTAGGAGAGAGACTTTTAGCTTTGGAAAGCAGTTCTCGGTGAAGGACACTTCAAAATCAAACCTTTGTTCTCTGGTCTCAGATAGGGTCTTCCACTGTCTTGGGGTAGAGTTCTCTTGCTTGAGATTACTCACAGGCACACTATTTTATCTAATTTATCTTCCTGTTGTGTTTTAAAGTTTTTTATAGTTTGTATACGGAAGATTTATTTGAATGTTACTGTTCGTAAAATATTTTATTCTAATTTTTCATTACTTCGCTTGTAGTTTCCTTATTTCCTCTCCTCAGTGGGATATTTTCCTTGTTGGAGCCCTCGGACCTATAGCATCCTGCTTTTCCGACTAGTGTTATGGCTTAGCAATTAATAATAATAATAATAATAATAATAATAATAATAATAATAATAATAATAATAATAATAATAAAGGATTGTTGTTAATTATAGGTTAATATGTTGGGATACTTTCTAATTAAACGTATGTGCCTCCAGGAAGAGAGACATTGCATCATGTGAATAAATGGAAATGATTATGTGTGTTTGTGTGCTATTTGCTTACTAAGCAGTCGAATACAGAAGGTTGTGATGACTTCTTCCTATACGTATCCTGTTCTTTAAAGATATTGAGAAATATATGTTGAAAGTTTTGAAGTATTATTATTATTATTATTATTATTATTATTATTATTATTATTATTATTATTATTATTGTTATTACTTGCTAGGCTACAACCCTAGTTGGAAAAGCAGGATGCTATAAGCCCAGGGTCCCCAACAGGGAAAATAGCCCAATGAGAAAAGGAAACATGGAAAATTAAAATATTTTAAGAACAGTAACATCTAAATAAATATTTCCTATATATACTAAAAAAACTTTAACAGAACAAGAGAAAGAGAAACCAGATAGAATAGTGTGCCCAAGTGTACCCTCAAGCAAGAGAACTCTAATCCAAGACAGTGGAAGACCATGGTACAGAGGCTATGGTACTATCCAAGACTAGAGAACAATGGTTTGGTTTTGGAGTGTCCTCCTAGAAAAGCTGCTTACCATAGCTAAAGAGTCTCTTCTACCTTTGAATACAAATATTTAAAGTTTTAAGCTGATATCTAGGAAAATTAACATATGTTAAATATCATTACAGATTTCTGAAATTATCTGATATTCATTCGTAAGACATTGCTAGAAAGGATAAATCATACTGTTTTTCTCAGCAAAATACCACCAGAGAGTTATGGGATCCTTTGACTGGCCAGGCAGTACTACATTGGGTCCTTCTCTCTGGTTACGGTTCACTTTCCATTTGCCTACACATACACCGAATAGTCTGACTTATTCCTTACATATTCTCCTCTGTCCTCATACACCTGACAACACTTAAGATTACCCAACAATTTTTCTTTTTTAACCCAAGGGGTTAACCACTGCACCGTAATTGTTCAGTGGCTACTTTCCTCTTGGTAAGGGTAGAAGAGAGACTTTAGCTATGGTAAGCAGCTCTTATAGGAGGACACTTCAAAATCAAACCATTGTTCTCTAGTCTTTGGTGGTGCTATAGCCTTTGTACCATGGTCTTCCAATGTCTTGGGTAAG
>NC_090768.1:44672483-44674983 GCF_036898095.1 Palaemon carinicauda
TGGCATGCCCAATTCTCTCTCGTAGGTTTAAAGGCCACCCATGAATGGCAGAGGCAAGGGATAGTGGCATGCCCAATTCTCTCTCGTAGGTTTAAAGGCCACCCATGAATGGCAGAGGCAAGGGCCAGTGATATGCCCAATTCTCTCTCGTAGGTTTAAAGGCCGCTCATGAATGGCAGAGGCAAGAGACAGTGGCATGCCCAATTCTCTCTCGTAGGTTTAAAGGCCGCTCATGAATGGCAGAGGCAAGGGACAGTGGCATGCCCAATTCTCTCTCGTAGGTTTAAAGGCCGCTCATGAATGGCAGAGGCAAGGGACAGTGGCATGCCCAATTCTCTCTCGTAGGTTTAAAGGCCGCTCATGAATGGCAGAGGCAAGAGACAGTGGCATGCCCAATTCTCTCTCGTAGGTTTAAAGGCCGCTCATGAATGGCAGAGGCAAGGGACAGTGGCATGCCCAATTCTCTCTCGTAGGTTTAAAGGCCGCTCATGAATGGCAGAGGCAAGGGACAGTGGCATGCCCAATTCTCTCTCGTAGGTTTAAAGGCCGCTCATGAATGGCAGAGGCAAGGGACAGTGGCATGCCCAATTCTCTCTCGTAGGTTTAAAGGCCGCTCATGAATGGCAGAGGCAAGGGACAGTGGCATGCCCAATTCTCTCTCGTAGGTTTAAAGGCCGCTCATGAATGGCAGAGGCAAGAGACAGTGGCATGCCCAATTCTCTCTCGTAGGTTTAAAGGCCGCTCATGAATGGCAGAGGCAAGGGACAGTGGCATGCCCAATTCTCTCTCGTAGGTTTAAAGGCCGCTCATGAATGGCAGAGGCAAGGGACAGTGGCATGCCCAATTCTCTCTCGTAGGTTTAAAGGCCGCTCATGAATGGCAGAGGCAAGGGACAGTGGCATGCCCAATTCTCTCTCGTAGGTTTAAAGGCCGCTCATGAATGGCAGAGGCAAGGGACAGTGGCATGCCCAATTCTCTCTCGTAGGTTTAAAGGCCACCCATGAATGGCAGAGGCAAGGGACAGTGGCATGCCCAATTCTCTCTCGTAGGTTTAAAGGCCACCCATGAATGGCAGAGGCAAGGGCCAGTGATATGCCCAATTCTCTCTCGTAGGTTTAAAGGCCACCCATGAATGGCAGAGGCAAGGGCCAGTGATATGCCCAATTCTCTCTCGTAGGTTTAAAGGCCGCTCATGAATGGCAGAGGCAAGGGATAGTGGCATGCCCAATTCTCTCTCGTAGGTTTAAAGGCCACCCATGAATGGCAGAGGCAAGGGATAGTGGCATGCCCAATTCTCTCTCGTAGGTTTAAAGGCCACCCATGAATGGCAGAGGCAAGGGCCAGTGATATGCCCAATTCTCTCTCGTAGGTTTAAAGGCCGCTCATGAATGGCAGAGGCAAGGGACAGTGGCATGCCCAATTCTCTCTCGTAGGTTTAAAGGCCACCCATGAATGGCAGAGGCAAGGGCCAGTGATATGCCCAATTCTCTCTCGTAGGTTTAAAGGCCACCCATGAATGGCAGAGGCAAGGGCCAGTGATATGCCCAATTCTCTCTCGTAGGTTTAAAGGCCGCTCATGAATGGCAGAGGCAAGGGATAGTGGCATGCCCAATTCTCTCTCGTAGGTTTAAAGGCCACCCATGAATGGCAGAGGCAAGGGATAGTGGCATGCCCAATTCTCTCTCGTAGGTTTAAAGGCCACCCATGAATGGCAGAGGCAAGGGCCAGTGATATGCCCAATTCTCTCTCGTAGGTTTAAAGGCCGCTCATGAATGGCAGAGGCAAGGGATAGTGGCATGCCCAATTCTCTCTCGTAGGTTTAAAGGCCACCCATGAATGGCAGAGGCAAGGGATAGTGGCATGCCCAATTCTCTCTCGTAGGTTTAAAGGCCACCCATGAATGGCAGAGGCAAGGGCCAGTGATATGCCCAATTCTCTCTCGTAGGTTTAAAGGCCGCTCATGAATGGCAGAGGCAAGGGACAGTGGCATGCCCAATTCTCTCTCGTAGGTTTAAAGGCCGCTCATGAATGGCAGAGGCAAGGGACAGTGGCATGCCCAATTCTCTCTCGTAGGTTTAAAGGCCGCTCATGAATGGCAGAGGCAAGGGATAGTAACATTACCCTATCAAGCAGGACAATGCCCTACCGACTGACAATATATTATTATTATTATTATTATTATTATTATTATTATCCAAGCTACAACCCTAGTTGTAGAAGCAAGATGCTATAAGCCTAGGGGCTCCAACAGGGGAAAATAGCCCAGTGAGCATAGGAAATAAGGAAATAAATAAATGAAGAGAACAGATTAACAATAAATCATTCTAAAATAAGTAACAACGTCAAAACAGACATGTCATATATAAACTATTAACAACATCAAAAACAAATATGTCATAAATAAACTATAAAAAGACTCATATACATATGATCAGTGCCCAAGCCCCTTCTCCATCTAAGCTAGGAGCAAGGAGTGCCAGACAATGTCTGCTGATTATTC
>NC_090768.1:44679983-44689983 GCF_036898095.1 Palaemon carinicauda
ATCCTTAGATTTGTTATTACAAACTCCTCTATTTGATACATACCTGCCGTGTGAAGTTGCCAGCCACACACCCTAGTCCCTGGATGTCCATAGTTTTCATCCGCCTTGGTGGTACCCCATCCAAGTACTAACCAGACCCAACGTTGCCTTATTCAAATTTCTTGTTATATTTTATTCTGAAATAGGAAATTTATATCGTCTTGCTATATTGGATAAGAAGGAATATGATATTTTCTGCATAGATATTTATCTCTGATAATTTTCCCTATTGCAAAACAATGACAGTTTTAAAAGAGGTCTTCAAGGGAAGGACGTTTAGACATTTTTCTTATGGATAATCAGATGGAAATCAAACTCCCCTTGGCTTCTTTCATGTTAAGGGTAGGCTCCACCTTTTAGGGGTTAGGTTAGGTTAAGTTAAGTTAAGTTAGGTAAGGTTAAGATATGTCTGGCTGATAGCGGGAGTTTTATTGAAACTTCTCTTTATGAGAAGTCCCTTGAATACAAATAAATGTTTCAGGATAATATTCACGACGTTTGATACTATGATATTCAAATGTTTTTATGAGTAACGTTAGAGATAGAAGTCCCTTGAAGATAAAAGAAACGTATCAGGGTACTATTACTTTGACGGCTGCTTTTTCGGTCCCATACAAGCAGGGGAACCCCACTCTCTACAGGACCTCCACTGTCGTTTTACCTTGTTCGTTCAGAGTATTCAACGTTTCATATCACGTATTGCTCATTTACTGTTAAATCGTCACTGTTGTATGACTGTTGAAATAAGAAAGTCTTGATTTTCCTCTTGAAAGCCTTAATGTTTTCATATTTCATGTCGCAATATTCAAATGTTTTTATAAGGAACATTATAGATAGAAGTCCCTTGAATATAAAGAAATGTTTCAGGATATTATTCATAACATTTGATGTCACAATATTCAAATGTTTTTATAAGGAACATTAGGGATAAAATTCCTTTGAAAGTAAAGAAATGTTTCAGGATAGCATTCATAACATTTGAAGTCACAATATTCAAATGTTTTTATAAGGAACATTAGAGATAAAATTCCTTTGAAAGTAAAGAAATGTTTCAGGATAATATTCATAACATTTGAAGTCACAATATTCAAATGTTTTTATGAGGAACATTAGAGATAGAAGTCCCTTGAAGATAAAGAAATGTTTCAGGATAATATTCATAACATTTGAAGTCTCAATATTCAAATGTTTTTATAAGGAACGTTAGAGATAGAAGTCCCTTGAAGATAAAGAAATGTTTCAGGATAATGTTCATAACATTTGAAGTCACATTATTCAAATGTTTTTATAAGGAACGTTAGAAATAGAAGTCCCTTGAATATAAAGAAATGTTTCATTATTCCTGACGTTTGAAGTTACGTTATTCAAACGTTTCGATAAGGAACGTTAGAGCTGGTAAGAATATATTACGTTATTGCAAACCCAAGGTCAAGGGTCATAAACTGAGCCATTTAACTGAAAATGTTGGTAATTATCTTCAGGGTAGTAAACATTTTACAACCAGCCGTAGGAGGCTAGTGCTGTCAGTGTATTTCGCGCGGTATACTGTATGCAATGGTTGATGGTCTTTGCATATGGTCCATTGTTCTATTTTATCTGCATTTAAGCTGCCCTTTTTTTTATCTTGCTGTTCCAGCCTCTTTTTAACTTTTAGTTCAGTGTAATTAAATCAGTAGAACTTCAAAAAGTTCAATCTTGCAGCAAATGTTTTTATGTTGAACAGGCTGACATAAGTCTTTTTATAGTCTATATATGAATTATCTGTTTTAGTGTTTTTAATTTTTTTCTTAATATTTTATTTCATTTTTTCATAACTTCTTATATCGTTTATTTATTTCCTCGTTTCCTTTCCTCACTGGGCTATTTTTCCCTATTGGAGCCCTTGGGCGCTTATCATCTTGCTTTTACAACTAAGGCTGTACTTTGGCTGGTAATAATAATAATAATAATAATAATAATAATAATAATAATAATAATAATAATAATAATAATAATAATTTCAAGATCTTTTCCTTGTAGTATTTGAGTGTTGAACGGTCTTACAGGTCCCAGTGCCTAACTTTCAATTCCAAATTCATTAATTATATCACATCAAATTCAAGTCCAGAAAATCTCGTACAGAGAGAGAGAGAGAGAGAGAGAGAGAGAGAGAGAGAGAGAGAGAGAGAGAGAGAGAGAGAGAGAGAGAGTTCTTTGTTTGCTGTGGTTACTTGCTTGTAATTATTTACCACTAAATAATATATAATGTTTACCTTCAGTTTCCTGTGTTAAGTTATTATTTTTTGTTTTGCCTTTAGTTTCTAAATATTAATTTTATAATGATTTTCTTTCATTCAGTTTTTAAATATTCAGTTTATAATTATTTTCTTTGCTTCATTTTGTAAATATTCAATTTATAATTATTTTCTTTGCATCAGTTTGCAAATATTCAATTTATAATTATTTTCTTTGCTTCAGTTTCTAAAGAATCTATTTATAATTATTTTCTTTCCTTCAGTTTGTAAATATTCAATTTATGATTATTTTCTTTCAATTTCTCAGTTTTAATTTTATAATTATTTTCTTTCAACGAATCTAATAAAAGTAATTTTTTATCCTACACATAATTTATTGCAATTACTTTTGCTATCGAAGTACGGGAGTCAAGGGGTTCGGCCGGTATGCCAATATATGTGACTATAGTAAGAACACAAAAATCCTGAAAAAATTCACAGACCTTCGTATGGCAATGGAGAATGCGTATAGGAAATATTTTCTTAAAATGCCTCTTACTCTCATAGTTACAGGGTAACTAGTTAAAGCAACTTGATGAACCAAAAAATATTGTTCCTCAGTAAAATGCAGTATTTCTTCTGTTGTAAATTTTGATAATTATTACGTACGAAGAAGTGTAATTCTAAAATCGTGAGACTGTTCCACGTCAGTTGGGGAGCCTCTTACCACAAAGGCGTCATTTCCCGTTTCGTGACGAAGGCCACACACACACACACACACAGAGAGAGAGAGAGAGAGAGAGAGAGAGAGAGAGAGAGAGAGAGAGAGAGAGAGAGAGAGAGAAGGATCGTCTTTTTACCTCGCCAACTTCGTTGCTAATGTTATTTTTTTGTTAGGCGTGTGTTTATGTGTTTGTTTGTTTGTAACTCGCATAACTCAAAAACTCTTTGACCGATTCTTATGAAATTTGGTGGGATTATTGGCCATGATCCATTGATAGTTGTGTATTTATTTATGTTTGTTTGTAACTCGCATAACTCGAAAACTATTTGACCGCTTCTCATGAAATTTGGTGGGATTATTGGCCATGATCCAGGGACAATTTGATTAGATCTTGGGAGTGATTGGATCAAAAGTCAAGGTCAAGGTCACAAAAAGGCAGAAAAAAATGAATCACAAAACTCAAAAATTATTTGACCGCTTCTCATGAAATTTGGTGGGATGGTTTGCCATGATCCAGGGACAATTTGATTAGATTTTGGGAGGGATTGGGTCAAAAGTCAAGGTCAAGGTCACAAAAAGGTAGAAAAAAATGAATCACAAAACTCAAAAAATATTTGACCGATTCTCATGAAATTTGGTGGGATGGTTTGCCATGATCCAGGGACAATTTGGTTAGATCTTGGGAGTGATTGGGTCAAAGGTCAAGGTCAATGTCACAAAAAGGTAAAAAAAAAATAATCACAAAACTCGAAATCTTTTTGATCGAATCTCATGAAATTTGGTGGGATTATTGGCCATGATCCAGGGACAATTTGATTAGATCTTGGGAGTGATTGGGTCAAAGGTCAAGGTCAAGGTCATAAAAAGGTGTAAAGTGGATTACATAACTCAAAAACTCTTTGACCGAATCTCATGAAATTTGGTGGGATGGTTGGCCATGATCCAGGGACAATTTGATTAGATTTTGGGAGTGATTGGGTCAAAAGTCAAGGTCAAGGTCACAGGTCAAGGTCACAAAAAGGTAAAAAAAATAATCACAAAATTCAAAATCTATTTGATCGAATCTCATGAAATTTGGTGCGATGGTTGGCATGATCCAGGGACAATTTGATGAGATTTTGGGAGGGATTGGGTCAAAAGTCAAGGTCAAGGTCACAAAAAAGTAAAAAACGAATCACCAAACTCGTAACTATTTGACCGAATCTCATGAAATTTGATGGGATGGTTGGCCATGATCCAGGGACAATTTGATCAGATCTTGGGAGTGATTGGGTCAAAGGTCAATTTCAAGGTTACGAAAAGGTCAAAAATATCTTTTTGTTATATCATGGTTAATTTTTATCCGATTTGCATGAAACTTGTGCCAAAATGGGCATAATTCAATTGCCTAATTTGTGGTGTGGCGTTGGCGAAAGTATGTGCTCTACCGAGTGGCTATTTTCGTTTTAATTGGCATAATGTAATAAGCATACGGTTTTCATAATGGAAAAAAACATGTAATTTTTTTTATGTATTTTAGCCTCCTGGCTAGTACATTGGTAACGTGTTCGCCTAGCATTCGCATGGCAACAGATCGATCCCCACCCGGGACCTCGAGTTTAAGCTATTTACTAGGAAGGCCACTGCTGTGCTTGGGCATGATAAGGGGGGGGGTGGCTAGTACAGTTATAACGTGTTCGCCTAGCATTCGCATGGCAGCCGATCGATCCCCGCCCGGGACCTCGAGTTTAAGCCATTTACTAGGGAGGCCACTGCTGTGCTTGGGCATGATAAGTCGGGGGTTGGACTTGCCCAGGCTGACGTTCTGGTGAGCATCTATTTTGATGAAACCGGAACTGAAACCGGAAACCTTTAACTTTTATATGTTTAGGCACAGATAATATAATGAGCATTATTTAATGTTTTATTTTTATTAAGCTGTTGATTCAACATTTGCTATCATTGACTAGAAGAGAGGAAGACATATATATATTTTCTTGTTTACTGGAGTTTATAAATTTCTAGTTTGGGCCTTATTCTCGGCACTCCAAAATCAAACCATTGTTCTCTAATCTTTGGTAGTGCCATAGCTTCTCTACCATGGTCTTCCACTGTCTTAGGTTCGAGTTCTCTTGCTTGAGGGTACACTCGGGCACACTATTCTATCCAATTTCTCCTCCTCTTGTTTTTGTTTTTGTTTTTATAGTTTATATAGGAAATATTTTAATGTAGTCACAGTTCTTAAAATAGTTTATTTTTCCTTGTATCCTTTCCTCACTGGGCTATTTTCCCTGTCGGGGCCCCTGGGTTTATAGCATCCTGTTCTTCCAACTAAGGGTGTAGCTTAACAAGTAATAATAATAATAATAATAATAATCATCATCATCATCATCATCATCATCATTTTCTTTAACTAATAATTTGACCTATTGCTTTCCAACATTGGATGGTATTAACTTTTTATCAATTATACTGATAATTGTTTAAACCAGAGGCTGTAATATTTTTTCTGTGCCATATATTGTTATTTATTTAATTCTATTAACGTGCTCTTTTCCCGTTTGTATGGGGTAAGCACAGTTGCCAAATTTGAATGACTTTAAGTTAGGCTTTGGGGTAGACCGTAGTCCAAATCGGCTGCCCTGCCTGACATCGCTTAGACCCCGGTAGCCCATGGTCATGCGTTGTACCATTCACCAGCGTCCTTCCTCCCAGCAGCGAGGAGTCCTGGCGTAGTTAGGTCGACAGTTCGAGATGTGTGAGGCGTCTGTTATGTGTTTAGAAGGCATTTTATGAAGGATACATATATATAGACTTGATAAACAATGAAGGATACATATATAGAAAATTGATAAACAATGAAGGATACATATATAGAGACTTGATGAACAATGAAGGATACATATATAGACACTTAATAAACAATGAAGGATACATATATAGAGACATGATAAACAATGAAGGATACATATATAGAGACTTGATAAACAATGAAGGATACATATATAGAGACTTGATAAACAAAGGATACATATATAGAGACTTGATAAACAATGAAGGATACATATATAGAGACTTGATAAACAATGAAGGATACATGTATAGAGACATGATAAACAATGAAGGATACATATATAGAGATGAGAAAAAAACCAAGTTATATATATCATTTGGATTTTATTATGTATACTATTCATATATTGATATCACATTAACAACGTACCTTATATATCGTATACATGGCGACGTATCAGAAGAAAGGCTGGATTTTATTTAAGAATGGAGGATAATATATTCCAAACTGAAACACTTGGACAACAATATAAAGTAGGTTCAATACTACACAGTATTCTATAAGTTTTATTCCCGCTGTGACCAAGTTCTGGAATGATCATAATCGGATAGTTGAATCAGAACTTCAAACGTTCAAACTTGGAGCAAATGTTTTTTATGTTGAAAAGGCTGACATAAGTCTCATTTTATAGTTTATATATGAAAGATCGATTTTAATGTTGTTACTGTTCTTGAAATATTTCATTTTAATTGTTCATTATTTCCCCTGCAGTTTATTTATTTCCTTATTTCTTTTCCTCACTGGGCTATTTTTTCTTGTTGGAGCCCTTGGGCTTGTAGAATCTTGGTTTCCCAACCAGGGTTATAGCTTAGCTAATAATAATAATAATAATAATAATAATAATAATAATAATAATAATAATAATAGTAGTATTAATATTAATGATATTAATGATGATAATGATAATTAATGAATGAACTAGAATGGGAAACTTGTCCAGGATAAGTATTTATGTGAAATCAGGGTGTGACAAGGTAATAAAATGTATAAAAGTAATATACCAAGATTAAATAGAATGGATGATAAATAACATTTAATAATAATGATAATAATAATAATAATAATAATGATAATATTAATAATATTGATATTAATAATTAATAATGAAGTTTAGATAGTAAACTGACACTTTTTTTTCGAAGAACGAGATATATATCAGGTCGTATTGGGTGCGGCCTGATAATATTCCTGTTGGAGCCCTTGGGGTGCCGTTATGGCATCCTGCTTTTCCAACTAGGGTTGTATTCTATTGTTATTATTATTGCTATTATTTTTGCTATTACCTCCGCCAACGAAGTTGGAAGGAGGTTATGTTTTACCCGCTGTTCGTGTGTTTGTTTGTTTGTGAACAGCTTCCTGGTCACAATTTTAATCGTTGAGTAATGAAACTTGCAGGGATTAAATGTCATTTAAATAGCTGGAAATGATTGAATTTTGCAAGGTCAAAGGTCAAAGTCAGGGTCAAGCAAAATGTCCCATTCACGTAATCAGCCATAAGTTTGACCATCGTTGTCACAGAGACTTCAAACTTGGTTTATATTTGATTGTATGAAAATCCACGCCAATTGATACATGTCAAGGTCAAGGTCGAACAAAAGGTCTTGAAATAAGCTGCCGTGCCGTAGGTCCGTATTCTACTAAGTTCCCCTCCTGTTATTATTATTATTAGCCAAACTACAACCCTAGTTGGAAAAGCAGGATGCTATAAGCCCAAGGGCTCCAACAGGGAAAAGTAGCCCGTTGAGGAAAGGATATAAAGAAATAAACTGCATGAGAAGTAATGAATAATGAATATAAAATATCTTAAGATCGGTAACAACCTTATAATAGATGAAAAGAGACTTCTGTCAGCCTGTTCAAATAATAATAATAATAATAATGATATTAATAATAATAATAATAATAATATCCCCCATTTCCTCCCCTCAAAGAGGAAAACATGAACAGACACTAATTGTACTGACAAAATGTCATTCTATTTCCTCTTGCTGTTCGTCTTCCACATTCATCTGGACGAACAGCCCACAATCTCTGATATAAACCTCTCCTAATTGTAGGTCAGGCGCCTCTCGCAGGATGTCCAGGCCCTCCAGGACCTTCCCAATGACCATATGAACATTCCTCCGAAGACGCTTCAGGTGAAACTGAAATTTCGTGGAGCACCTGGTCCCCGTGAGCGTTCCAGGTGACGTCCAGTTCTCTGTGTACGAATCTGAATCAGCTGTCCCTTCGAGGATGGCTTTCCCTCCTGAGCCGTCGTTGTTTTCGTAGTCTCCGCCCTCTAGGATGCCGTGTGTCTTGTCGTACCTGTAGAGGAAGGTGCCCTTGTAAGAGACGCCCTTCTCTCCAGAGCACATGAGGACGACCTGTCTGGCCAGGGCGCTGTTGTTCTGTAGTCGGACGTAAACACGTCCCAGTACTTCTTCTTCGTTTCCGATTTCGTAGAACACCGTGGTTCTTTCGTTGGGGATCATCTTCCTTGCGTATTCGAACTGTTGGGGAAGGGGCGTTGACAACGTTAGTAAAACTGTTGGGGAAATGGGGTTGACAACGTTAGTTAGAAAACTGTTGGGGGATTGAGATTGACAACGGTAGGAAGCAAACTGTTGGGGAAGGGGTGTTGGTTTGACAATATTGATGAGCAAACTTTGGGAGTAAAGGGGTGGTTGACAACGTTTTTAAGCAAATGTTGGGGAAGGGGATGTTGGCAACGTTATTAAACAAACTGTTGGGGGAAGGGGTTGTTAGTTTGATAATATTAATAAGAAAACTTTGGGAGTATAGGTGTGGTTGACAAGTTAGTAAGCAAACTGTTGTGGTAAGGGGGTTGGCAACGTTAATTAGAAAACTTTTGGGGGATTGGGATTGACAACGGTAAGAAGCAAACTGTTGGGGAAGGGGTGTTGGTTTGAGAATATTGATAAGCAAACTTTGGGAGTAAAAGGGTGGTTGAAAACGTTAGTAAGCAAACTGTTGGGGAAGGGCGGGTTAACAACGTTATTAAGCAAACTGTTGGGGAAGGGAACGTTGACAACATTAGTAAGAAAACTGTTGGGGAAGGGCGGATTGACAACGTTATTAAGCAATTGTTGGGGAAGGGAACGTTGACAACATTAGTAAGCAAACTGTTGGGGAAGGGCGGGGTTGACAACGATATTAAGCAAACTGTTGGGGAAGGGAACGTTGACAACATTAGTAAGCAAACTGTTGGGGAAGGGCAGGGTTGAAAACGATATTAAGCAAACTGTTGGGGAAGGGGATTGTGGCAACGTTATTAAGCAAATTGTCAAGGGAAAGGGTCGTTAAGCACACTATTGGGGGTAGGGGTTAGGTTGACAATGTTAGTATGCAAACTGTTGGGTAAGGGGGCGTTGACAGCATTAAGAAGCTAACTGTTGGGGTAAGGGGACAATGTGAATGAGTTGTATAACACATCTCTTTTGTGGCGTGACGTTTCCCTAAAAGTTAGAGTTTAGTTTTTTATGAGATCTATTCCAATCTGTCTGATTTATTTTATTCATACATCCTGATGAGCTGAAACATTCCGAACCATTTGTTTGATACTAAAAATACATTTATTCATACATCAATATATGATTGTCACTGAAGAATACTAAACCTATTGTACTCCACTTACATTCAAGTAAACAATTAGGTGATATATCATATACTTTCTCCACTTGTATTAATTTTGTTTACGTGTGTAAATGCAAAACTGTTTATCCTAACAGGGGTTGAGTAGAAATACAAAAATAATGATCATTGTTACATTCTCATTCAACTGTTGAAAATTATCATAATGTTACCATATTCGTACACCTTTAGAGGAGGTTCATCAGCAGCACGTTAAAACCTTCTTCCCCCCATACACACTATCCCATTCACTATTATTTCCTACACTCTTTTTAATGATTCATTAAGTCGTCTATACATCACATGCGAATTGTATACTCCTTTCAAATAATATTTCAGTAGCTATTTTTGTGCTCTTTAAGATAATAGAAGGAAGATGGAATAAGAGAGAGATGAAGCAAGCGAAGAGAATGAATGGAGTAGGATAAAGGAAAATAAATAGGAAAGGAGGAAGAGGAAAAATTAAACGAAGAACAAAAAAAAGAAAGGAAAATTACGAAAAAAAGGCAGAGGAAAAAATTAATGGAGAACGAGAAGAGAAAGAAAGATGCTGAGAAA
>NC_090768.1:44694983-44708398 GCF_036898095.1 Palaemon carinicauda
TTATTTCCTTTCCTCACTGGGCTATTTTCCCTGTTGGGGCCCCTGGGCTTATAGCATCCTGCTTTTCCAACTAGGGTTGTAGCTTAGCATATAATAATAATAATAATAATAATGAAGTGATTTTTTAACATGTTAATTTTATAAATCTAAATTAAAAACGTAAGTAAGAATTAGCATTTTACATGAGTCGTTCTCAGTAAAAGGTAGACTGTAGCAAAAGCACAATTTTCACGCTATCTGCAGTCAACAATTAAATCAATATGACTCTCCTTGCAGTTACACGTGGGCGAAAAAGGTTGAAGCACTTCCGCGAAGTAATGTCATTAAACAGAACCAAGGCTTGCTTTATTAGCTCCGCCAACGAAGTTGGAAGGTTATGTTTTATATTGTTTGTGTTTTTGTTTGTTTGTGAAGAGCTTCCTGAAACTTGCAGGGGTTAACTGCTATGTAAAAAGCTGGAAAGGATTAAGTTTTTGAAGGTCATGGTCAAAGGTCAAGGTCATGGTCAAGCAAAATATCCAGTTCACGTAATCAGCCATAAGTTTGGACATATTAAGGTCGAAGGTCAAGGTCGAGTCAAAGGTCAAGGTCAAGCAAAAGGTCAGTCTCCGGTCATCAACCATACGGCCACAATTTTAATCGCAAAATAATGAAACTTGCAGGGATTTTAAACTCTTATGTAAAAAAACAGGAAATGATTAAATTTTGGAAGGCCAAAGGTCAAGGTCACGGACTAGACTAACGTCCAAAATCAGTCCAAAAGGTCAAGAAATAAGCTACCCTAGCGGAGGTCTGCACTCTACTGAGTGCCCCTCTAGTTTATGTATTGCAATAATTAGAGCTTGATTTTGCTGGATATTGAACTCGGGCGGAGTAGGTCAGGCAATTGACATCTTCACAGGATCTATCTAGATTTAGCGAGGTCAGGCGAGGTCATTAACTTTCATGACATTTTATATATGTCACCTTGTTTACATTCCATTGTAACCCTGGGTGATGGAGAGAGAGAGAGAGAGAGAGAGAGAGAGAGAGAGAGAGAGAGAGAGAGAGAGAGAGAGAGAGAGAGAGAGAGAGAGAGAGAGTATTGTTATTAATCGCTGTTGTGAACGGTGCTATATACGTGAGTATTTGGCTGCGTCAGTAAAGACATTATTTGTTCAGATGTGTTATTCGAAATTATGGGAATCTGCCATCTTATTGCAGAGGCCTATGTGCGCCCACGCACACACACACACACATATACGTGGTGATGAAAAACTGGCCAAACCTAGACATGAATAAAGAGGCCTGTGTTTTGCAGTGGACTATAAACGGTTGCATTTGCTGTTCTTGTTGATGTGTATATATATATATATATATATATATATATATATATATATATATATATATATATATATATATATACATATATATATATATATATATATATATATATGTGTGTGTGTGTGTGTGCGTATATATATACTGTATATATATACACACACACACACATATATATATATATATATATATATATACTGTATATATATGTATATATACTGTATATATATATATATATATATATATATATATATATATATATATATATATATATATATATATATATACAGTATATATACATATATATATATATATATATATATATACAGTATATATACATATATATATATATATATATATATATATATATATATATATAAATGTATTTGATATATATATTATTTATCACATTTGGGAAGATTAAACAAACAGCCACATAACCCAGACCTGTCCTACAAGTTCAGAGTTTTCCAGTGAATTCCAGGCGAGATATAAAAAATGACATTCAATAAATCCGTGACTGAGTAACTGACTATCTCGGTGCCAAACCTGCGTAAACACTCAATACATTGCAGTGGGTGACCCGTGGTTCGATCGCATGAGGAGGGAACTTTATTTAAAAAGAGATTCGTGCATTCTGTGTCGGTCTTAAATCACTTCGCCTGTCTGCCACATTAGTCTCTCTCTCTCTCTCTCTCTCTCTCTCTCTCTCTCTCTCTCTCTCTCTCTCTCTCTCTCTCTCTCTCTCTCCGGCATAAAATCATCCACGTTGCTTTTATTCTGTTTATATTATATATAATTATAGGTTGAAAGAGTATTATTATTATTATTATTATTATTATTATTATTATTATTATTATTATTATTATTATTAGTCAAGCTACAACCCAAGTTGGAAAAACAAGATGCTATATGTCCAAGTACTCCAACAAGGAAAAATAGCCCAGTGAGGGAAGGAAACAAGGAAATAAAAAAACGATGCGAAAAAATTAACAATAAATTATTCTAAAAAAACAGTAACATCATCTTCACATAATAAAGAATAATGATAAGGGAGTAAATGAAAATTAAATAATATGCAGAATTAAGTAGACAGTACCACTATATAAGGGTAAGGGAGATGTGCATGAGTGTTGTAATTCAAGAGGTATTAGTTTGTTGAGTGTAGTTGGAAAAGTGTATGGTAGAGTACTGATTAATAGGATTAAGGATGAAACAGAGAATGCAATCTTGGAAGTACAGGGTGGTTTTAGAAGAGGTAGGGGTTGTATGAATCAGATTTTTACAGTTAGGCAGATATGCGAGAAATATTTAGCAAAAGGTAAGGAGGTGTATGTTGCGTTTATGGATCTGGAGAAAGCATATGATAGAGTTGATAGGGAAGCAATGTGGAATGTGATGAGGTTATATGGAGTTGGTGGAAGGTTGTTGCAAGCAGTGAAAAGTCTCTACAAAGGTAGTAAAGCATGTGTTAGAATAGGAAATGAAGTGAGTGATTGGTTTCCGGTGAGAGTGGGGCTGAGACAGGGATGTGTGATGTCGCCGTGGTTGTTTAACTTGTATGTTGATGGAGTGGTGAGAGAGGTGAATGCTCGAGTGCTTGGACGAGGATTAAAACTGGTAGGCGAGAATGACCATGAATGGGAGGTAAATCAGTTGTTGTTTGCGGATGATACTGTACTGGTAGCAGACACAGAAGAGAAGCTTGACCGACTAGTGACAGAATTTGGAAGGGTGTGTGAGAGAAGGAAGTTGAGAGTTGATGTGGGTAAGAGTAAGGTTATGAGATGTACGAGAAGGGAAGGTGGTGCAAGGTTGAATGTCATGTTGAATGAAGAGTTACTTGAGGAGGTGGATCAGTTTAAGTACTTGGGGTCTATTGTTGCAGCAAATGGTGGAGTGGAAGCAGATGTACGTCAGAGAGTGAATGAAGGTTGCAAAGTGTTGGGGGCAGTTAAGGGAGTAGTAAAAAATAGAGGGTTGGGCTTGAATGTAAAGAGAGTTCTATATGAGAAAGTGATTGTACCAACTGTGATGTATGGATCGGAGTTGTGGGGAATGAAAGTGATGGAGAGACGGAAATTGAATGTGTTTGAGATGAAGTGTCTAAGGAGTATGGCTGGTGTATCTCGAGTAGATAGGGTTAGGAACGAAGTGGTGAGGGAGAGAACGGGTGTAAGAAATGAGTTAGCGGCTAGAGGGGATATGAATGTGTTGAGGTGGTTTGGCCATGTTGAGAGAATGGAAAATGGTTGTCTGCTAAAGAAGGTGATGAATGCAAGAGTTGATGGGAGAAGTACAAGAGGAAGGCCAAGGTTTGGGTGGATGGATGGTGTGAAGAAAGCTCTGGGTGATAGGAGGATAGATGCGAGAGAGGCAAGAGAGCGTGCTAGAAATAGGAATGAATGGCGAGCGATTGTGACGCAGTTCCGATAGGCCCTGCTGCTTCCTCCGGTGCCTTAGATGACCGCGGAGGTAGCAGCAGTAGGGGACTCAGCATTATGAAGCTTTATCTGTGGTGGATAATGTGGGAGGTTGGGCTGTGGCACCTTAGCAGTACCAGCTGAACTCGGTTAAGTCCCTGGTTAGGCTGAAAGAACGTAGAGAGTAGAGGTCCCCTTTGTGTTTTGTTTCATTGTTGGTGTCGGCTACCCCCAAAATTGGGGGAAGTGCCTTGGTATATGTATGTATGTAAGTAGACAGGACATGTGCCAATTGAGAAATGCAAGCATTGTTTTACTGGTACGATTGTCCCATGTTGACGGATAATGAGACATCAGAACACTAGTTTTTTCACTTTATAACAAAATGTTTGTAAGTACATTATATTGTACACAGTTAACAATCTCTCCGCTGAGAGCCTTGTCTACTTGAGCGCACAAAGGCAACTAAACGCCCCTCGCTACCAAAATGCAATCTTGCTACAACAACATGCTGATTATTATTATTATTATTATTATTATTATTATTATTATTATTATTATTATTTGCTAAGCTACAACCCAAGTTGGAAAAGCAGGATGCTATAAGCCCAGGGGCTCCAACAGGGAAAATAGCTCAGTGAGGAAAAGAAACAAGGAAAAACGAAATATTTTAAGAAGAGCAACAATATCAAAATAAATATCACTTTATAAACTATAAAAACTAACAAAACAAGAGGAAGAGAAATAAGACATAAGATAGAACAGTGTGCCCGATTGTACCCTCAAGCAAGAGAACTCTAACCCAAGACATTGAAAGACCATGGTACAGAGGCTATGGCACTACAAATATCACTATATAAACTATAAAAGCTTTAACGAAACAAGAGGAAGAGAAATAAGATATAAGATAGAACAGTGTGCCCGAGTGTACCCTCAAGAAAGAGAACTCTAACCCAAGGCATTGGAAGACCATGATACAGAGGCTATGGTACTACACAAGATTAGAGAACAATGGTTTGATTTTGGAGTGTCCTTTTCCTAGAAGAGCTGCTTACCATAGGTTTTAGTGGAATTCTCATGATTATAGAGTTAATTTACCCTGACGTGCAACACATATCTATATACAAGAATTAGGACACGATTGTATAGACTACACAGAAAGGACTAAAATATCAAACACATGACACAGAAAGGACTAAAATATCAAACACATGGCACAGAAAGGACTAAAATATCAAACACATGGCACAGAAAGGACTAAAATATCAAACACATGGCACAGAAAGGACTAAAATATCAAACACATGACACAGAAAGGACTAAAATATCAAACACATGGCACAGAAAGGACTAAAATATCAAACACATGACACAGAGAAAGGACTAAAATATCAAACACATGACACAGAAAGGACTAAAATATCAAACACATGACACAGAAAGGACTAAAATATCAAACACATGGCACAGAAAGGACTAAAATATCAAACACATGGCACAGAAAGGAGTGAAATATCAAACACATGGCACAGAAAGGAGTGAAATATCAAACACATGACACAGAAAGGACTAAAATATCAAACACATGGCACAGAAAGGAGTGAAATATCAAACACATGACACAGAAAGGAGTGAAATATCAAACACATGACACAGAAAGGACTAAAATATCAAACACATGACACAGAAAGGAGTGAAATATCAAACACATGACACAGAAAGGACTAAAATATCAAACACATGACACAGAAAGGACTAAGATATCAAACAAATGACACAGAAAGGACTAAAATATCAAACACATGACACAGAAAGGACTAAAATATCAAACACATGACACAGAAAGGACTAAAATATCAAACACATGATAATTACGGAGAACTTTCTGCTTGAATCATTCATAAAAAGGAAATGAGGCAAGAAATGAAAATAATGACAGCATAACTGTAACCTGGCTAATTATTTTAACTATTGGATAATAGAGCTATTAAAGTATCATAAATATTTCATAACAGAAAGAAAGAAATTACAGTCGTGAGGTCTAGTCATATTTGGGTCATGGTAAAATCTTTTAAAATTTCATTTCACATATATGATTTATTAATTTTTTTTTATGTTATGACAGGATATGGTTAGAAATGAAACTATAAATGGCAAGATATGATTAGAAATTAAACTATAAATGGCAAGATATGATTAGAAATGAAACTATAAGAGAGTGTACTCAAGTGTCATATGTGGAGGAAATCACGATGAGGGATAGATGGAGATGGTTTGGGCATGCTCTTCGCACTCCCCAAGAGATTAATTCACCAAACGTTTAACTGGGCTCCACAAGGCACTAAAAAAGTTGGAAGACCTAGGCCTACATGGCTGAGGACTATGAAACGTGAAGTAGATGATGAATGGAGGAGTATTGATTTAAAAGCTCAAGATAGGGACGAGTTGGCGAAATGTAACCGAGGCCCTTTGCGTCAATAGGCGTAGGAGGAGATGATGATGATTGCTATAAAAGTTGATAATTGGAACAAAGATTGTTAGGTTACTAAGAATAGGATACCACAGTAAATTAGGGTAGATATTGTGTTAGTAAATAACTTGTAAAAGCATGGGAAGAATTATTTGTATAGGTTCATACTGTGGTTCATTGAATGTATATGAATACCTTCAGATATTATTCATATCAGACTCCCTCTCTCTCTCTCTCTCTCTCTCTCTCTCTCTCTCTCTCTCTCTCTCTCTCTCTCTCTCTCTCTCTCTCTCTCTCTCTCTCTCTCTCTCTCTACTTTACGTGGCATTGCAAATTGTAATAATTTCTTTGCGTCATTCCCTCTTAATTTTCCACTAAAGATATGTTTTAGAAATATATCATAGGCTCCTATGAATTAAATATTATGAAGTATTATAGTGCATTAATGTTTTATGAAATTTTACTGAAGGATTTCATTGGAGTACTTGTTTGTCTTATTGTAATCTTTTAAAAATTAGCCATAAAAACGGTAATAATCCTGGAATAAATGTTGCCAGGCATTTACCGTTTTAAAAACGGATATATTGACGTTAAGGAGTGATATTACAGTCACCAACCCGTTTAAGATCATAACAAAGTAGGGTAAAAATTACGGTCGCCTGTGTTTTACTGAAATACGGCTGAGAACTGTATATATTTACGGAGAATTTCCGATTAAAATTACGATTTTTTTAACAGTGTAAGACACCCGAGACTGGCATTATGTATACTGATATATTATTAGAGGTATTATGATATAAAACTCTACAATCGAAATTAGTAATCATGGTTGCAACTTAAAATTTTCTAAGTCTTGCAGTGTCCCTCCGAGCTTTAAAATGATTGTGATATGTTTATTATTATTATTATTATTATTATTATTATTATTATTATTATTATTATTATTATTATTATTATTATTATTATTATTATTATTTAAAGCATTCATATATGCCTGCCATTGTGCACAGTATTTCTTTATTTCAAGTATTATTATCTTTAAATATTTTTGTTAGTACTTTTGTTCTTATTTCTATGAAGCCAGTAACTCTTCTTCTATTAAAGTGCTTTTTGCCATTCGTATTGGCTAAGCACGGTTGCCTTCTTTTGAAAGACTTCGCTATGGCTTTAGGGTAGACCGTAGTCCCGATCGGCTGCCCTGCCTGACATCGCTTAGACCCCGGTAGCGTTTATTAGAGTATTGTACCAGTCACCAGTGTCCTTCCTCCCAGCAGCGAGGAGTCCTGGGGCGGTTAGGTTGACAGTTCGATACGTGTATTATCATTATTATTATTATTATTATTATTATTATTATTATTATTATAATGCTAAGCTACAACCCTAGTTGGAAAAGCAGGATGCTATAAGCCCAGGGGCCCCAACAGGGAAAATAACCCATTGAGGAAAAGACACAAGGAAAAATAGAATATATTAAGAATAGTAACAATATTCCAATAAATATTTCCTATATAAACAATAAAAACTTCAACAAAACCAGAGGAAGAGAAACTAGATAGAACAGCATGCCCGAGTGTACCCTCAAGCAAGAGAACTCTAACCCAAGACAGTGGATGATCATGGTACAGAGGCTATGGCACTACCCAGGTCTAGAGAACAATGGTTTGGTTTTGGAGTGCCCTCCTAGATGAGGACATGTTATGTCTTTAGAAGGCGTTGGAGTAACTTTGTTTGAAGGTGTCTCTGAAACTAGATCGAACAGCGTGCCCGAGTGTACCCTCAAGCAAGAGAACTCTAACCCAAGTCAGTGGAAGACCATGGTACAGAGGCTATGGCACTACCCTGGACTAGAGAACAATGGTTTCGTTTTGAAGTGTCCTTCTCATAGAAGAGGACATGATATGTCTTTAGAAGGCGTTGGAGTAACTTTGTTTGGAGGTGTCTCTGAAACTAGATCGAAGTGCGTGCCCGAGTGTACCCTCAAGCAAGAGAACTCTAACCCAAGTCAGTGGAAGACCATGGTTCAGAGGCTATGGCACTACCCTGGACTAGAGAACAATGGTTTCGTTTTGAAGTGTCCTTCTCCAAGAAGAGGACATGTTATGTCTTTAGAAGGCGTTGGAGTAACTTTGTTTGAAGGTGTCTGTGAAATTCATCAGGATACCAGATCAATATCAAACTGTTCTATTCTTAGATGATTACTAAGTCAATACCGTTTGGAATCGGTTGCATTTCAGTGGTTGTAACCAGTAAAACTAATTATTAGTTTCACTGGTTATACAGATTTAGGAGATTTACAGATATTGCTATACACTTATGATTTTTACCTCCACCAACGAAGTAGGAAGGAGGTTATGTTTACCCCCTGTTTATGTGTTTGTTTGTGAACAGCTTCCTGGCCACAATTTTAATCGTAGATTAATGAAACTTGCAGGGATTAACTGTTATATGAAAATTTGGAAATTATATTAAATTTTGGAAGGTCAAAGTCAAGGTCAAGGTCACGGTCAAGCAAAATGTCCAATTCACGAAATCAGTCATAAGTTTGAACATCTTTGTCACAGAGACTTCAAAACTTGGGTCATTTTTAGTGTAGGAAAATCCATGGCAATTAATAAATGTTGAGGTCAAAGGTCAAGGTCACGGTCAAGTAAAATTTTCAATTCACGTAAACAGCCATTAGTTTGGACATCTTTGTCACAGAGACTTCAAAACTTGGTTCGTATTGGAGTATATGAAAATCCATGGCAATTAATACATGTTGAGGTCAAAGGTCAAGGTCACGGTCAAGTTAAATTTTCAATTCACGTAAACAGCCATTAGTTTGGACATCTTTGTCACAGAGACTTCAAAACTTGGTTCGTATTGGAGTATATGAAAATCCATGGCAATTAATACATGTTGAGGTCAAAGGTCAAGGTCGTGCAGAAGATCGAGAGATAAGCTGCCGATGCGGAGGGCTGCATTCTATTGAGTGCCCCTCTAGTTGTACATTCTGTTGGCTACTCCAGTTCATCATAGTAATTTAAAAAGTTGAAGACACACCCACTCATATGTATATATATATGTGTATACTGTATATATATATATATATATATATATATATATATATATATATATATATATATGTGTGTGTGTGTGTGTGTGTGTGTGTGTGTTTATATATATATATATATATATATATATATATATATATATATATATATATATATATATATATATATATGTGTGTGTGTGTGTGTGTGTGTGTTTTTATATATGTATATATAATATATACATATATATATATACACACACACACACACACATATATATATATATATATATATATATATATATATATATATATATATATATATATATATAAATATATATATATGTATGTATCTATTTATATATATTGGTTTCATGTAGCCTCGAAATTTTGAAATTTTATAGTTGTAAAAATAAATAAAGGCATGCGTGCAATTCTATCAATGGGCCTTTCAAATTCATGTTATACATGTGTGTGTATGTGTGTGTGTGTGTAGTTTTGCTATTTTGTTACGAGACAAAAATCTCGCACCATTACCAATACATCAACGTAGTATTGAAAACTGGCCAAACCCCAGACATGAATAAGGACATGTCCGAGGCATTTGTCTTGTAATGGATTGGACAGCTGCATTTGTTGTTGTTGTTGTTGTTGTTGTTGTTGTTGTTGTTGTCGTTGTTGAACAAATTGCACCCGTTAGCCTTCCATTTTAAAATGGTCTTCCACTGCCTTGGGTTAGAGTACTTTTGCTTGAGGGTACACTCAGGCATTCTATTCTATCTTATTTCTCTTCTTCTTGTTTTATTAAAGTTTTTATAGTTTGATATAGGAATTATTTATTTTAATGTTGTTACTCTTCTTCAAGATTTAATTTTTGTTTCCTTTCCTCACCGGGCTATTTTCCCTGTTGGAGCCCCTGGGCTTATAGCAATGTGCTTTTCCAACTAGGGTTGTAGCTTAATAATAATAATAATAATAATAATAATAATAATGATAATAATGATAATAATAATAATAATAATAGATAATAATAAGGCAGCTCAACTAGCTTCTGGGAGACTATTTAGCTAGAAACTAAAGGAAATTTCCCCCCCCCCCCCACCCCCTCCCCCCAAGAAAAAAACAAGGTGTAGTTTCAGACGAGTAAGTCATGCGAAAGAGTATTGAAAATCTATACTGATGTATTTTTCTGCTGAATGAGCTATCTTCATCTGAATGAAGATTGAACAGCTTATGGCACCTGCATGTCAGGATGCCAGAAAACTATCAATCAATCAATCAATTATGGCACCTGCTGGTCTATAAATAGGTATGTGAACATGCGTGCTGGAGGCTTTATCGCAACAGTCCTTGTTTCGTTAGAGATAGAAGAAAAATGGTATGCTTCTATGACTCCAAAGAGGGCATTAAGTTCATGCACACCATAAGTTGTATTCTTCTTCGCTCAAGGGGTTAACTACTGCACTGTATTTGTTCTGTGGCTACTTTCCTCTTAGTAAGGGTAGAAGAGACTCTTTAGCTATGGTAAGCAGCTCTTCTAGGAGAAGGACACTCCAAAATCAAACCATTGTTCTCTAGTCTTGGGTAGTGCCATAGCCTCTGTACCATGGTCTTCCACTGTCTTGGGTTAGAGTTCTCTTGCTTGAGGGTACAATCAGGCACACTATTCTATTTAATTTCTCTTCCTCTTGTTTTGTTAAAGTTTTCATAGTTTATATAGGAAATATTTATTTTAATGTTACTCTTCTTAAAATATTTTATTTTTCCTTCTTTCCTTTCCTTACTGGGCTATTTTCCCTGTTGGGGCCCCTGGGCTTATAGCATTTTGCTTTTCCAGCTAGGGTTGTAGCTTAGCAAATAATAATAATAATATTAATACTGTAGTTTACAACAGTAATAGCATGGACATAATTCATGACTATTTGGAAATAAGATTAATCAGCCATTAATGCAAAACGATGCTATCTCTAATAGTCAATAGTTTATTGGTGGGCTGATTGAAATACAGTTATAAGTATGTCTCTGATTGAAACGTGTGAATAAAAACAATATCATTAGCTGAACCCTAAACAAATATTCTACAGCAGAGAAGTATAGATGCATGTAGTATTTATATTGGTATGTTGAATGAATTACAGTTATAAGTATTTCTATAGATAATATTATTTAGAAGCAGTTATAAGTATTTCTATAGATAATATTTGTTTTTCTAAATAAAATGATATATCATTACCTGAACCCTAAACAAAAGTTTTGTAGCATAAAAGTATAGATTATGTAATATCCCTTTTGGTGTGATAAATGAATTATCGTTATTAGTATTTATATTATCAAAAAAATTGTGAATAAAATATTATATCATAAGCTTGACACCTAAACAAATTTTTTGTAGCCGAGGAGTATAGATATATGTAAAGAGAATCAATTATTCTTAGGCAATCAACGTTGCCATTGCAGTAAACACAGTCTATCCATTCACCCCACGTACCTGTGCCAATATGAATGTCAGGTCTAACAAGGAGCTTCCTCTTCGAGCTGTATAGCTCCACCATATTCACTCGCTTTCCATATTAACTAATATCACATTGCTTCACATTATTCTTATTATTCTTCCTTTTTTTATGTTGAAATTTTTATAGTTTAGGAAATATTTATTTCAATGTGACTGTTCTTAAGATATACTTTTCATTGCTTCCTTTCCTCACTGAGCTGTTTCCCCGTTGGAGCCCCTGGGCTTATAGCATCCTGCTTTTCCAACTAGGGTTATAGCTTAACTAGTAAGAATATTATTCACATGATTAAAATGTCAAATGATTTGATGCCTACACTACTCAGCTGACCGGAGTCAGAGCCACACTGTTCTACCTTGGCTCCTGTGGCACTCGTAGGAATATGTCATTAGCAGTAGTGGCACTGCACGAAGACCCCCGCTATAGCGAACACTGCTATTGATTATCTCAATGCTCTTTTTGCCTTACTGATAACAGGTATCTAGTTAAGGATAATTTGAAATTTGCGGACTCGGTTTTCAACTGATTGTTGGTGAAGGGGTGACTTTGTCGAATGGAAAAATGGGACTTTCTTTTAAGGGGTTAAATTATGATTTATAAGTACAGGCGTGCTTGATGTCTCTCTCTCTCTCTCTCTCTCTCTCTCTCTCTCTCTCTCTCTCCTCTCTCTCTCTCTCTCTCTCTCTCTCAAAATTAATCTATATAAGTACAGGTATGGTTGATTTCTCTCTCTCTCTCTCTCTCTCTCTCTCTCTCTCTCTCTCTCTCTCTCTCTCTCTCTCTCCACAACGATCTATACATAATATATGCTTGCTCTTTCTCTCTCTCTCAACTATGATTTATACATATATGCTTGGTCTCTCTCTCTCTCTCTCTCTCTCTCTCTCTCTCTCTCTCTCTCTCTCTCTCTCTCTCTCTCTCTCCTTTGTAAAACGTTCGAGAAACTGTTGCAGTAATTTCAGTATGTGCATGATATACTACTGCTATATTTATACCAGTAATTGCATGGTTGGTGGACATTTGATTGATATTGATGTGTTTATCTAGCAAAGAGAATAACAGTGTTCGATGCAAATTTCTGTTTACTTATACATACATACATACATACATATTATTATTATTATAATTATTATTATTATTATTATTACTACTACTACTACTACTACTACTACTACTACTACTACTACTACTACTTCTATTATTATTATTATTATTATTATTATTATTATCATCTCTTGCTAAGCAACAACCCTAGTTGGAAAAGCACGATGCTATAAGCCCAAAGTGCTTCCAACAGGGAAAATAGCCCAGTGAGGAAATGAAAACAGGAAATAAACTACAAAGGAAGTTTAAGAACAACAACAGTATTGAAATATATCTTTCATATATAAACTTTACAACTACAACAACATATTCAGGCGTTCCTAGTCCACAGCAGGACAAAGGCCTCAGACATGAACATGCCAATTTGCATCACCACGCTGGTCATTACGGATTGGTGATGGTGGTAGATTTCCGTCTGATCGCGCACAGCAAACCAACCTAGTATCGGTTGCCCTAACTATACTCAATTTTTTTTAATGAGGCGCGCTTGCACCGACACGCAGAGGTGCCCTTTTAGCTCTGGAAAAGTTTCCTGTCGCTGATTGGTTAGAATTATC
>NC_090768.1:44708898-44713898 GCF_036898095.1 Palaemon carinicauda
ATAAAAAACCACGTAAAAATACTTTTTTAGGATTTGCAGGATTATCAACAATATCCTCAAGGAAGGGAAAAAGTTATCCTAAAATTCCTCGCAAAGACCAAATTTGTCTTTCTTTTTCTTTCTTTCTTTCCCTTGGGTTCCTTCTCATTAGATGTCGGGGCTTTGTTAATGACCTCACTAATTACTCAAAGGTCAAATTACCATTGGTTAATGAAGGGCGATAATCAATTCGACCCTGAATGACATTTGGGGAGGATTTCCCCACAAGGAGTTTGCGGAGGATTTGAAACCTTGGCAGGATTGATTTCTGTGGTTATTGTTATTAGAGTTATTAATATTTTTGTTAAAATATAAAAGATGTTATTGTTTTTAGGAGTATTGAAAATACTATATATATATACATATATATATGAATATATATATATATATATATATATATACACTACAATTGTAGCAATTTGCAGTCCACTGTAGGACTAAAAGCTAAGACATGTCTTTATTCTTGTTTTATATATATATATATATATATATACATATATATATACATATATATATATATATATATATATAATTGTAGCAATTTTTAGTCCAGTGCAGAACTAAAGGCTAAAACATGTTTTTATTCATGTTTGGGGTTTGGTCAGGTTTTCGTCATCACGCTGGCCACTACAGACTGGTGATGGTAGGAGACTTTAGTCTGATCGCTCACAGCAAACCAACCTAATATGGGTGGCCCTGACTAGTACAGCTTTGGTGATCATGGCGATATACAAACCATTTTACCACGTTAAGGTATTCCCACTCAGAAAGAGATATACTGTGTATGTATATATATATATATATATATATGTATATATATACATATATATATATATATGTATATATATATGTATATGTATATATATATATGTATATATATATATATATATATGTATATATATATATATGTATATATATGTATATATACATAAATAATATACATATATATATATATATATATATAAAATATATATATACATATATTTATATATACATACATATATATATATACATACATATATATATATATTTATATATATATATATATATATATACAGCATTTCAGGAAATCCCCTTTACACTTTGCATGACAAGTTATGATCGATGATGATATACTGCCAGGTTCCCTGGCCATTCCATTCAAAAGAACGGATTAAAGAGAGAGAGAGAGAGAGAGAGAGAGAGAGAGAGAGAGAGAACCCATCAATTACAGGCTAACCTAAAGAGTTGAGTTTCGTACACAATGGGGTTGATGTTGTTTGCTCCCTCTGTTTGCAAGCAATTTGGGGCTTGTTTGCAAGTATTGGTTAAGGTTTGGTCTACTGAGGCTTTTTACTAACATATACCAGAACATCATTCTTATACTCATACTTATACTTATGCTTCCACTTATACTTATATCAAGGTACAGTTGAAATAATACCAGGACATCATTCTTTTACTTATACTCATACCTATACTTGTACTTCTACTCATACCTATACTTGTACTTCTACTCATACTTATATTAAACTACAGTTTATTAATACCAGAACATCATTCTTATACTTATACTCATACCTATACTTATGCTTCTACTCATACTTAAATCAAGCTACAGTTAAATAATACCAGGACATCATTCTTATACTTATACTCATACCTATACTTGTACTTCTACTCATACTTATATCAAGCTACAGTTAGATAATACCAGAACATCATTCTTATACTCATACTCATACTTATGCTTCTACTCATACTTATACCAAGCTACAGTTTATTAATACCAGAACATCCTTCTCATACTTATATATCTATACTTATACTTATACTCATACTTATATAAAGCCACAGTTAACGAAACATTGTTAGTTTATCAGGGAAAAATAGCCCAGTGAGGAAAGAAAATAAGGAAATAGATAAGCTACAAGAAAAGTAATAAAAACTCAAAACAAGATTCCATTTTGAGAACAGTAATAACATTAAATTAGATCGTTTATTATACACTTTAAAACTTCAAAACAAACAAGAAGAAGAGAAATAAGATCGAACACAGCGCCCAGGTGTACCCTCAAGCAAGAGAACTCGAATCTGAGGCGGTGGAAGGCCATGGTAAAGAGGCTATGGCACTACCCAAGACTCGAGAACAATGGTTTGATTTTGGAGTGTCCTTCTCCTAGAAGAGCTGCTGACCTCGGCTAAAGAGTCTTTTATACCCTTCCCAAGAGGAATTTAGTCACTGAAGAAATACAGTGCAGGATAATGGCCACCCAAGGCAGAAACAGGGAGGGACAGGCAATGACTGTTGGTGACTCAATAAGTACACCATTACGCGTCATGAACTCCCGTCCCACAGATCACCAGACATGGAGGTTTCAAATAAGCTATCTAAATATACTTAGCCTCCTTTATAAAACATATTTAGATTTCCATTGAAATAAACAAATCATATATTAAATGTATGTTTTACTTCCCCCCCCCCAGCCCCAAAAGAGAGCAAAGGACAAAATAATAGAAAAGAAAAAGTTGTTGGATAAAGGGGAGAGATTTTTGCTGGCCCTTTTCAAAAGGGGAAATCCCATTTAAGCCCTTTATCCAGTATGCAGTTCTCGAAATAGAAAAAAGGGCCATTGGTCTTCAATGTACGAAAAACTCTAGCATATATATATATATATATATATGTGTGTGTGTGTGTGTGTGTGTGTAGAGACATATTTCATATATCTATATATACATATATATTCAAGAATATATATATATATATATATATGTCTGTATGTGTATATATAGATATATTACATATACATACATATATATATATATATATATATACTGTATATATATATCCACATATTTAATTTGATTTCCCATTGCTCATAGGTTAATAAAGCTAGGACTACCATTGAAAACCCCACGAGATGGATCCTTAAAGGAAAAACGGAATATTTGGATGCATATCCTGATAAATCTTTTGCGAGTATACTGACTCGCAACGTGAAATAGGTCCCAGGTATCTGGTGTATTACGGCACGTGACTCGTAACGTTTCGCTTTGTCTTATGGTGTCAGAGGATATTTTAATGTATTACCCCCAGCACTTCCGGTAATGTTTAAACAAATACAAGGGAGTGCCCTCGCAGAGAGAGAGAGAGAGAGAGAGAGAGAGAGAAGTCAGTTGGATATAGATGTTGTCTCATTTTGTGGGAAGATTTTCTTGTCTGATTGAGAGAGAGAGAGAGAGAGAGAGAGAGAGAGAGAGTTTTATGGGAAGATTTCCCTGTCTGAGAGAGAGAGAGAGAGAGAGAGAGAGAGAGAGTGTTTTGTGGGAAGATTTCCCTGTCTGAGAGAGAGAGAGAGAGAGAGAGAGAGAGAGAGAGCGTTTTATAGGCGCATCTCTTTAAAGAGACCAAATATCAAATGTCATCTTTATAGAGAGCAAACTCTTTCCCCAAATTTAATCTCATCCAAATCGTCGTCTTTTTCCTTTATACATTCAAGTAAAAAAAAAAAATAGTTTTTTTTATAGATTCATGGTATTTACGTCATAATGACCACGTACCGGGGCTTGGGAGGCCGTTCGAAAGGTACACTATACTCTGTTAAAAAACGTAACTTTAATCGGAAATTCTCTGTTAAAATATACGGTTTAAATGTTTAAACTAAGTTTAAAGGTCGCTCATGAATGGCAGAGGCAAGGGACAGCAATCAGGACAATGCCCTAGAGACTGACCATAAATTATATGATCAGCGCCCAAGCCTCCTCTCCACCCAAGCTAGGACCAGGGAGGGCCAGGCGGTGGCTGCTGATGAGTCAGCAGATAGACCTATAGGCTCCCCAAAATCCCCCAACCTTAGCTCACAAGGATGTTAAGGTTGCAGACCCTAATGACACTAACGAGTCCGAGCGGGACTCGAACCCCTGACTGGCAAACCCCAGGCAGAGACGTTACCAATCAGGCCACAGAAATACAGGCGACCGTAATTTTTACCCTACTTTGTTATTATCTTTTACGGGTTGGTGATCGTAATATCACTCCTTAACGTCAAAATAAAAGTTTTTTAAAGCTGTATATACCTGGCAATATTTATTCCAGGATTTTTACCGTTTTTTACTGAAAATTTTCATCTGTGTATAAGTTACCAAAAATAAACCAAGTGCGTTGAAACTGTGCTTGAAATCGCAAGCTTTAATAGCATATCATCACGCACATTAATTTTCAACCCAAGAGCCAATATATTTCTTACCAAACCTAAGTAACAACAGTCAACAAAATAATATATGTGCTTCTCTAAATACCCAAAAAGGCATTACTAGCTAAGATACAACCCTTGTTGGAAAAGATGGATGCTAAAAGCCCAAGGGATCCAATGTAGTACTATCTGGCCAGTGAAAGGACCTAATAACTCTCAAGCGGTAGTATATCAACGGGTGGTTGGTGCCTTGACCAACCTACTGCCTAAAACAAATCTTGCAGGTCATTTAGGACAGAGGGTTTCCATGTGTCATAGGACCAGGAAAACAGGAACAAGTAAAGTAAATTACCAAATTCTAAGTTGTTTGCAATAACAATCAAGACAATTGTCCCTTTAATCCACCTGCCATAAGATAAGGGAAAGGCAAAAAACAATCCTTAAAATCAATTAAAGTAAAATTACTAAATACCACATTGTTTATGAAAACAATCAAGACAATTGTCCCTTTAATCCACCTGCCAAAAGATAAGATAAAGGTAAAAAACAATCCTTAAAATCAATTAGAGTAAATCACTAAATACCACATTGTTTACGAAAACAATCAAGACAATTGTCCCTTTAATCCACCTGCCATAATATAAGGGAAAGGTTGAAAAACAATCCTTAAAATAAAATGAAGTAAATTCCCAAATACCACATTGTTTACGAAATCAATCAAGACAATTGTCCCTTTAATCCACCTGCCATAATATAAGGGAAAGGTAAAAAAACAATCCTTAATACAAA
>NC_090768.1:44718898-44753898 GCF_036898095.1 Palaemon carinicauda
AGAGAGAGAGAAGTCAGTTGGATATAGATATTTGTCTCATTTTGTGGGAAGATTTTTCTGGTGGAGAGAGAGAGAGAGAGAGAGAGAGAGAGAGAGAAGTCAGTTGGATATAGATTTTGTCTCATTTTGTGGGAAGATTTTTCTGGTGGAGAGAGAGAGAGAGAGAGAGAGAGAGAGAGAGAGAGAAGTCAGTTGGATATAGATTTTGTCTCATTTTGTGGGAAGATTTTCCTGTCTGATGAGAGAGAGAGAGAGAGAGAGAGAGAGAGAAGTCAGTTGGATATAGATTTTGTCTCATTTTGTGGGAAGATTTTTCTGGTGGAGAGAGAGAGAGAGAGAGAGAGAGAGAGAGAGAGAGAGAGAAGTCAGTTGGATATAGATTTTGTCCTCATTTTGTGGGAAGATTTTCCTGTCTGATGAGAGAGAGAGAGAGAGAGAGAGAGAGAGAGAGAGAGAGAAGTCAGTTGGATATAGATTTTGTCTCATTTTGTGGGAAGATTTTCCTGTCTGATGAGAGAGAGAGAGAGAGAGAGAGAGAGAGAGAGAGAGAGCCCTAGTGATTGATTAGTGGATAATATAACATTATCTTCCTTTAAAGGAATTGAAAAACACCTAACTCTAAGAATTGGGTAAAAATATAAACTAAATGAAATCGGGAACTTGAAGTGACTGATTAATGAATAATAATATTAGCTTCCTTCAAAGGAACTGGAAAAACTCCTAAGAATTTCGTAAAAATATAAACTGAATGAAATCGGGAAAACTATACATTGATATGGCAATATTTTTTTCCCGGGGGGGGGGGGGTGTTTTGGATAGAATTCGGTGGAGAGGAAGGTAAAAATAAAAGAATGTATTGACATTTTACATAAAAGGAAATCTGAATAAAAAGAGATTTTTCTGTATCACAATTTAAAGTCCACTCATGAATGGCAGAGGCAAGGGACAGTGATATTGCCCTAGCGAGCGGGACAATGCTGTACCAACCGTGTGTCACACGATCGTACAATAGTTCATTTTGTGTATATATTATGCTTGTATCTTCGCTCTTCCCTCGCACTTAAAGAACCAGAATAAACATGTCTGTTTTTCTCATCTGTAACGGTGTCTGTTTTTTAACATAAAATTTCTTGTTGCTTTGAGCTTTTGTATATAAAGGAGAGTGTTCTATAATAAACTCACTCAGTTGCTTTCATACTGTCTTTGAGTCACAGCATTCTCTCGGCCTGTCACAATGTCTTAGAGACTAACCATATACACATGTGATCAGCGCCCAAGCTCCCTCTCCACCAAAGCTAGGACCAAGGCAATGGCTGCTGATGACTCAGCAGATAGATATATAGGCTCCCCCAAACCCCCAACCTTAGCTCACAAGGATGGTGAGGTTACAGCCTCTAAAAAAAACTAACAAGTTTGAGCGGGACTCGAACCGCAGTCTAGGGATCAACAGGCAAGGACCTTACCAACAGGCCGCCACCGGTCTGTATTCTCTTAATTTAACGTATTTTTAAAAAATAGAATAATAATAATTTTCTAAATTACCTGATACTATGACCTACATTCTTCGTAAATGATTTCAATCTCTTTCTTCCTGATTCACTATGCTTTTGTATTTGACATTTCTTCTCAACTTGATATTTATCTCTTCCTTGTCATGACTTATTTCTTATTCCAAGGTTCTTCACGTGTGTCGACTTCTCTCTCTCTCTCTCTCTCTCTCTCTCTCTCTCTCTCTCTCTCTCTGTTTTCATCTTATTCCCTAAATTAACTGACTCAACTCTTTATTATAAACTACCATACCAAATCACTTGAAGAATGAAATCGATTATCCCGACGATTTGAAAAATTAAAACCGATGCCTTTTTATTGAAACAATAAAGTTTCCCCTTCATAATTCAACGCCTAAAGAAAACGGGAATCACCTCCAACTCTTGGTATAAAGTAAAAAAAAGAAGATAATGGAGATTACTTTTAATTTTTCCCGTCCAAAGGCCCTCAGCCTCTCCTTTGTCAAAGCCGCAGCAGAACGGAAAAATTCAAAGAAAAAAAGTACTTCGGAATAGAATTATGCGAACTCATGCAATTTCGCCATTTGGAACAAAGTCTTCTTAATGAACTAACCTGAATTAAATTCTACCTTCTTGCATCCTTGGTTCATATCGTCCATGCAAAACCTCTGGAGATGTGTTGGAGCCCTGAAAGAAAGAGATATCTTAATCTTGTTATCTCCTTCATATATCTTAATACTACGCAGTATTCTAGCAGTTTTATTCCAGCTATGACCAGATTGTGGAATGATCTTCCAAATCGAGTAGTTGAATCTGTGGAACTTAAGAAGTTCAAACTTGTTACGAATGTTTTTTTATTTATGTTAAATAAGGTGAAATAATACTCTCTTCGTAGTTTATATATGGCAGGTCCATCTTAATTTTGTTGCTGATATTAAAATAGTTCATATTAATGATTCATTACTTCTCTTGTAGTATATTTATTTCCTTTACTCACACAGCAATAATAATAATAATAATAATAATAAAAATAATAATAATAATAATAATAATAATAATAATAATAATAATAATTGCCATCATCATCATCATCATAATAATAATGATAAGGTATCTAGTTAGCTTTGGTAATCCTTAAAAAGCAGAAAATTAAGAAAAATCATTTCAGGATAATATTTAGTTTTTAAGTTTTTTTTTTTTTCTTCTTTGACAGCAGCTAAAGATAAAATTAGGTTAGATTATGTTATACCACTAACACCTATAAATAATGGGCTTAATTAAGAAATAACATCCTTTAATATCATTATTATTATTATTATTAAAATCCTTTAATATTATTATTATTATTATTATTATTATTATTATTATTATTATTATTATTATTATCATTATTATTAAAATCCTTTAATATCATTATTATTATTATTAACATCCTTTAATATCATTATTATTATTATTAACATCCTTTAATATCATTATTATTATTATTAACATCCTTTAATATCATTATTATTATTATTAACATTCTTTAATATCATTTTCATTATTATTAACATCCTTTAATACCATTATTATTATTATTAACATCCTTTATTATTATTATTATTATTATTATTATTATTATTATTATTATTATTATTATTATTATCATTATTATGATAACTAGCCAAGCTACAACCCTAATTGGAAATACAGGATGCTATCAGCTCAAGGGCTCCAACTGGGAAAGTACCCCAGTGAGGAAAGGAAATAAGGGAATAGCAAATAAACTATATATAAAAATGAATAAAAAAAACATGATATATTTCAAAATCAACAGCAAATGCAGACGCTTCTAGTGCACTGCAGGACAAAAGCCTCAGTCATGTCTTTGTTCATGTTTGGGGTATGGCCATTTTCATCACCACGCTGGGCACCAAGGATAGCTGTAGGATAGCTCACAGCAAACCAACCTAGTATGAGTGGTTCTTGTATACAAACCATTTCACCACGTTAAGGTATCCCCACTCAGAAAGGGCTAAGATCAGTAACAAAGTAGTAGTAATAATAATAATAATAATAATAATAATAATAATAATAATAATAATAACAATAATGATAATAATAATAATAATAATAATAATGATAATAATAATAATAATAATAATAATAATAATAATAATAATAATAATGATTATAATAATAACATAATAATAATAATATTAACCAGTTCAACAAAAAAAACATGTGCAACTAGTTTGACATGAAATCCGACGTAAGGACAAGAAAACCAAGAAGGTGAATTTCCTTCAATATCTTCACAAAATTAAAAATAGCAAGATCCTTCTCCTTATCCTTATCCTACGTGAATGTCTGAAAAAAAAACTAAGAAAAAAGAAAAAAGAAAATTTAAAACAAAACATCCTTTTCTTTAGCAGTGCGAAGCGTAGGCAGAGCCTACCCTTAAGACAACGATACCTGTTAATTATGCCAGATCATTAGTCGCCTCATTAAAAAGAGATTAAATTACGAGGAATAAAGGAAGTCTCTGTGTTCCGCTCCTCTTCCTAATGACTCGAATGAATAGCGAAGAGGGAAACGTTATGTTTCTGCATTCGTGCAAAAGACAGAGCGAATTGTGCTTGCTGTTACCTATGGTCAATTTTTTTTTTAGTGAGGCCGATTTGCACCGACTCGTAGCGGTGCCCTTTTAGCTCGGAAAAGTTTCCTGATCGCTGATTGGTTGAACAAGATAATTCTAATCATTCAGCGATCAGGAAACTTTTCCGAGCTAAAAGGCACCGTTGCGAGTTAGTGAGATTTGCACCGACTCGCAACGGTGCCCTTTTAGCTCGGAAAAGTTTCCTGATCGCTGATTGGTTGGACAAGATAATTCTAACCAATCAGCGATCAGGAAACTTTTCCGAGCTAAAAGGGCACCGTTGCGAGTTAGCGAGATTTGCACCGACTCGCAGCGGTGCCCTTTTAGCTCGGAAAAGTTTCCTGATCGCTGATTGGTTGAACAAGATAATTCTAACCAATCAGCGATCAGGAAACTTTTCCGAGCTAAAAGGGCACCGTTGCGAGTTAGCGAGATTTGCACCGACTCGCAGCGGTGCCCTTTTAGCTCGGAAAAGTTTCCTGATCGCTGATTGGTTGGACAAGATAATTCTAACCAATCAGCGATCAGGAAACTTTTCCGAGCTAAAAGGGCACCGTTGTGAGTCGATGCAAATCTGCCTAGCTAAAAAAAATTGACTATAGCTTCTGTTGTGCAAGCATTCGAAAATATATTAATATATGCTGTATGAGTACGTAATGGCTGAGGATTATGAGGAGTGAATTAGGAGATGATGAATGGAGAAGTACTGATTTTAAGAGATCAAGAGAGGGACGGCTGGCGAAATCGAATCGAGGCCCTTTGCGTCAGTAGGCGTAGGAGGCGATGATCTATCTATCTATCTATCTATCTATCTATCTATCTATCTATCTATCTATATATATATATATATATACCACAATATATATATATATATATGTGTGTGTGTGTGTGTGTGTGTGTATGTAAATATATGAATATTTCTATTACTGAAATATAATACCATATAAACTCATCACGCTGAATCAGATATATATATATATATATATACATACATATATAATTGTTCATCTACAAAGAATAAAGTTACAGAGAATATCCTCTATATGACATTTCCTCTGATGTACTCACACCAAAATAAAATAATTTTATTTGATTTAAAAAAAAAAAAAGAACCAGAAAAATCCCCTATACGAAATGATAATTGAATAAACAAAATAGTAAATAAGCCACTTCGTCTCCCTACCAAGAGAAACAAGACTCTCAGCCATCCCAAAATTCGCGAGAAAGTGAAACTTGCCCAAATGAAAAAGGACGCCAAATCATGAAGAGCAACAGCGTCAATTTCAGTCAGATCCTGTGGACAAACTTTTCGAGGCAACAGAGTTCGCAGCCTCCCACTCTCCTATCTCACTCGACCCTTTACCCCCTTTTCGTCCAATGGACAGACTTTTGTCCCTTTATGACCCGCAGCTAGGTCGTTTCTGTCAGGGACCCACTTGAAATGGCTCTCTCTCGCCACAAAAGTTGGCTAACTTTTATTTCTGTTGGGGTTTATTTTCTTATTCATTTGTTTTCGTCATATGTTGCGCTAAGTTTCCGTTTCTTCTTCTTCGTGTCATAGCCAGGAAGGTCTTCTAGCAAGAGGGTCTTGGCTGGTGCTTCTAAGAAGCAACTTTCCTCCTCAGCGAGATGAATCATCTCTTACGAGCGAGTGAGAAAAGTAAACAAAAAAACCTCTGCTGTTGGGTAGAATCGGATCTACAGCAGTGAAACCGAGTAGAATTGTTTTTATGTTTATTTGCAATTTATCGTTAGTTTTTTGGTTTTTTTCTCTTTTTTTTCTAAAGCTGGGGATGTAGGTCAGTGGGGAAATTGGTACTAAATTCCCAATGGATTATTCTATGGACATTCATGTTCTGTGTAGGCTTATGCATGAAATAGTATTTATATATTTTTATACCTATCAATGTAAATCACTTTGGTCACGTAGCTATCTGCTATATACAGTATGTCTAGCTCACACATCCATATATATATATATATATATATGTATATACAATAAATTTGTAAACACACACACACACACACACACACATATATATATATACATATATATATATATATATGTATATACAATATATTTCTAAACACACACACACACACACACATATATATATATATATATATATGTATATATATATATATATATACAGAACATATACATACATATACATTCACACACTCATATATATATATATATATACATACATATATATGTGTGTGTGTGTGCATGTGTGAGTTAGAGGGGCTTTACCAACTTGTATGCATACCCAAAAAATCAAGTACCTTTTCAAAATACCCTGATATGAAATATACACCGGATTAAGCAGTAGACAACAATACAATTCAAACATACACATCTGTATAAGCAAAACGATCCCATCAATTATTAATCCACCAATGAATAAAAGATAATAACTTGATACGTTCAGTTATATTCTTTACAAGCTGATAAATATCCTTTAATAGGAAAACTAATTATATCTCAGGACATTTTCCCCCATTTTCCTTATTCAAGAGCTTATAAATGGCCACCTATTAAACTATATTGGTGTTAATTGTTAATTTTTGTTATCTTCGATAAATTTCCTCTTTTATCTCCTGATGACTCATTTGCCGAAATTGGAGTGTTTAAATTACTCGCCTGTATTGCGTAATTAATATCCATTTCAAGTTTGTCAATATTTCTTTTTTTATCATTTAAATTACGACTTTATATTGTTAATTTGCAAAGATATTTTGTCGGGTAAAATAGGCCAAATATGTGTCGGTTCAATAATTGAGGGAGCAAATTCAATCTCTCTCTCTCTCTCTCTCTCTCTCTCTCTCTCTCTCTATATATATATATATATATACATATATATATTATAAATAAATTTATATATCTATTTATATATACATATATTATGTAAACGTATATATACACACACACATATATATAAATATATATATATACATATATATATATATATATATATAGAATATTCATATATAAGTATACACACTTACATGTGTGTAAAGAATATTCACAAAAGTATATATAAATCATATGTTGAGAGAGAGAGAGAGAGAGAGAGAGAGAGAGAGAGTATTATCCAACATAAGAGAAGGATTTGAATGGATCTTACTAAGCCCATATGTATGCATACTTCCTTTTTCTAAATTAGCAATACCTATATGTTTACATAAACAATAATAAACAGATGCATAACTATACATATATCAAAACCATTTATGATCAAATTTCTTTTCAACGTCATAAAATAACCTTCATGAAATTGAATAAAACTTCCTGAACATTAGAAAACCATAGAAAAAGAAACCTAATATTTTTTGTATATTTTTGCCATTTGGGGTTTGTAATTTCAAAGAAAACTCAAATAATTAAGAACACACACACATCTATATATATATATATATATATTATATATATATATATATGTATGTATGTATATATATATATATATATTTATATATATATATATATATATATATTTATATATATATATATATATACTGTATATATGTATATATATACACTGACTGTATATATATATATATATATATTTATATATATATATTTATTTATATTTATATATATATATATATATATAAATACAATATATGTATACTGTATGTATATATATATATATATATATGCAATGCTTTCCTATCACGCTCAGAGAGGGAGTGGTCAGACCCTGGTGAGGGGTTACAGTTTGGAAATGGGGATATTGCGGGAAGAGATTGAATCTGGACAAGCGTGTGTGTGCACATCTATCCAAACGTTTAACTGTCCTTTGTGACGGGTCGCGTACACTAGTGTTAGTATATATACACACCCTACCTTTGTACTGACTATAATTCTACGCTTTAATCTCAGATATAATTGTATTTCCTAATCATGTATAATTGCCTCTTAAGAATGTTAAGTTATTTCACATCCGATGAAGATAGTAAAAAACAACTCCTTTCTCTTCTTATTTGTTCCTCACTCAAGGCACGCAAGGGTCGAGGAGGGTGGTGGTTTTGACACATCGCCACCTGTTGATAACACCAAGTCATTAAGCGACTCCTTTAGAATTTCCGAATGAAATCTATCGTGATAAAGGAGGAACGTTGTTTTTTCACGCTTCAGCTGACTTCGTCCTGAATGTTCCTGACAAACGTTTGATATGGTAAGAATTTGATTTATGGAGGAGTCATTTAGCTGGGTGTTGGGACCGGGGAGATATTCAGCTATTAAGCTCTTTGGCCAATTGGAAATGTCCCTGTCGTGCGATCTGCTGGTCTGGGATTCGAGACCCTTTTCGCCTAGAACGTTCCTGACAACGGTAGGCATTTGATTTATGGAGGAATCGTGTGGCTGGGTGTTGGGACCGGGGAGATATTCAGGTATTAAGCTATTCAGCTTATTGGAAACGTCCCTATCTGACAGTCTGCTGGTCTGGGATTCGAGACCCACTTCGTCCTGAACGTTCCTGACAAACATTTGATATGTAGGAATTTAATACATGGAACAGTCATGTGGTAAGATGTTGGGGCCGGGGAGCTATTCAGCTTTTCTACCTATTGGAAACGCACCTGCCTCGCGATCTCCTGGTCTTGGGTTCGAGAGACAGACTCGAGATCAATTTCGTTCGAAATTCACTAACTGGAAACTACAAGGCGTATCTCAGAAACTTTATTTTTCCTACACTGAAAGCTCTATCGAGCAAAATAAAGCTAACAAATGATGCACAAATATCATATCTATGAAATAGTTTTTTGTAGTGTCTGCAACCTCATCATCCTAGTGAGCTAAGGGATTGGGGGTTGGTAGAGACTACAGGTCTACCAGCAGAGTCATCAGGCCTACTAGTTTTTTTTTTTCTTTTTTTTAGTCACCAAACGCAAAACGTGTCGAATAACATCGCCCAGTGTGTCAGATTATATAGTATATTTAGTAAACGTTGCTTTTGTACACAGGAATCCAAGAAGATGGAAATAATCAAGATACAATGCTTGAAAAGTTCCTTTAAGATTAAAAGGCCGCTCATGAATGGCAGAGGCAAAGGACAGTGACATTGCCCTATCGAGCAGGACAACGCCTTGGCGACTGACCACGTATCCATATGATCAGTGCAAAAGCCCCCTCTCCACCCAAGCAAGGACCGAGGAGGGACAGGCAATGACTTACTTGTTTACTTGTTTTGGGTTTAAATCCAACCCTCCACTGAAGTCGAGTGAACTACTTCTCGGGCGGGTCCATATTAATCATCTAACGAAACATTTTCATTATAACTTATACAATCCTTTGATTGTAGCATCTTCCAAATCATATGATCTTGTGAAAAGTAATGTCTTTAGTTTCTTCTTAAATTCAATTGCTCCCTTTAGGTCCTTCATTTCAGTTGGCAGTTTATTATAGTGTCTAGGCGCACAGTAGCTAAAAGCCCTTTCACCAAATTTACTATTTGTTCTTGGTTCAGATAGCCTATGTTTGTCACTCATGTGTCTTGTGTTAACATTTGTTCCTAGTTCTAGTTTATTCAGGCATTCTTTTAGATATTTTGGTTCATTTTGGTTCAGTATCTTAAACGTTAGTAAGAGTAGCTTGTTGACGACTCAGCAGATAGACTTATAGGCTTCCCCATACCCCTATCCTTACCTCATAAGGATGGTGAGGTTGCAGCGACTAGAGGAACTAACGTGTTTGAGTGGGACTCGAACCTCCCCCAAGCCCTATCCTTAGTTCATAAGGATGGTGAAGTTGCAGCGACCAAAGAAACTAACGAGTTTGAGCGGGACTCGAACCCCGGTCTGGGAAATACCAGTCAGGGACGTTACCACATCGGCCACCACAACCCTAATGCCTCTGTTAACCGAAGGAGTAAATCATGTCCCTGATAGTTGGTTGAATGTGGTGTGATGCAATTGCGAAGGTCATGGGTGCGGCAGCTCCATCCCAAATTGAATATCTATTGACGTTAATTTTGGGACCTACAGTACACAGAGATCCAAGCATGTGACAACATAAGACTACCCAACAATTCTTCTTCACTCAAGGGGTTAACTACTGCTCTCTAATTTCTCAGTGACTACTATCCTCTTGGTAAGGGTAGATGAGACTCTTTAGCTATGGTAGGCAACTCTTCTAGGAGAAGGACACTTCAAAATCAAACCATTGTTCTCTAGTCTTGGGTAGTGCCATAGCCTCTGTACCATGGTCTTCCACTGTCGTGGGGTAGAGTTCTCTTGCTTTAGGGTACACTCGGGCACACTATCCATCCAATTTCTCTTCCTCTTGTTTTGTTAAAGTCTTTATAGTTTATAAAGGAAATATTTATTTAAATGTTGTTACTGTTCTTAAAATATCTTATTCTTCGTACTTTCCTTTCCTCACTGAGCTATTTCCCCTGTTGGGGCCTCTGGACTTATAGCATCCTGCTTTTCCAATTAGGGTTGTAGCTTAGCATGTAATAATAATAATAATAATAATAATAATAATAATAATAATAATAATAATGTGGAAATGATCAAGACATGCTTTAAAATGTTTCTTGCGATCCTTTTAACCAAAGGAGTGAATCATGTACCTGATGATGATGATGATTATTATTATTATTATTATCATCATCATTATTTACTAAACTACCCTCCTAGCCGGAAAAGCAGGATGCTATAATTAAGCCCGAGGGCTCCAACAGGGAAAATAGTCCAGTGAGGAAAGGCAATAAGGAAACTACAAGAGAAGTAATTAACAATTAAAATAAAATATTTCAAGACCAGTAACAACATCACAATAAATATTTCATGTATAAACTATACAAACTTTAAAAAAATAAAATCAAGAGGAAGAGAAATAAGAAAGAATAGTGTGCCCAAGTATACCCTCAAGCAAGAGAACTCTACCCCAAGATAGTGGAATGCCATGGTACGGAGGCTATGGCACTATCCAAGACAAGAGAACAATGGTTTGATTTTTGATAGTTGATCGAATATGGTGTGATGCAACCTTATTTAAAATAGAATATATATTTATTTACAGCTTTCAATACGTCAATTTTCCTTAAATTTGAAAGAACCAAGTCAACCATTATTAAATGTATAAAGGTACCTTTATTTTTAAAAATTGACAAATACATTTGCTGAGACGGAAGGGGTTTAAAAATAGAATATTAACAGCTTTCAATACGTCAATTTCCCATATGTTTGAAAGAATGAAGTCAACAATTATTAAATGTATCAAGGTACCTTTATTTTTAAAAAGGACAAATGCATTTGCTGAGACGGAAGGGGTCCTCCGTCTTTCCATGATACGTGAAATATATACATCGGAAATCCTCCTGGTGAGAATTCGTGGGAATATTACATATGGAAATTGACAAAAAAAAAAAAAAAAAAAAAAGTCTATCTAATTAATGGACGAAATATAAAATAATCAATCGAAGATCTCATCCAAGTCCTCATTCATCTTCTCATCGACATCTTGGGCTAATTTTAGAGAAGATGTTTGTGTTTAAAATTGAGAGAGAGAGAGAGAGAGAGAGAGAGAGAGAGAGAGAGAGCGCATAACCTATCAAGTAATATGATTAATAGTTTACTGCAGGACGAAGGCCTCAGACATGTCATGTCCTGGGTTTGGCCATTCTCATCCCCAGGCTGGCTACAGCGGATTGGCGATGGTAGGACACCTAAGTCTGATCCCTCACAGCAAACCAACCTTGTGTGGGTGGCCCTGACTAGTGTCTACATATATATATATATATATATATATAATAATGTCGAAAAAGGAAATAATTTGAATTAAATACCATATGTGAATTATCATTTACCAGAGATAACACCAAATAAACCATATTGGAGAAGGAAATGAAGTCAAACCTCCCTTATTTGAATTTACAAAATGTACAAACACGAAATAATGCTATTAATCATTGTCGTTATAAAATTGATTTCTCTTCCATATAAAAGTCAAGTTGGCTGTCAAAGGGGGATTAGCTGACCCCTTCTGCTAATCCAAATATTTTTGGGAGGGCGAAAAGGATTCTCCCACGATATCCATGGGGACACACACACACGCACTCTCTCTCTCTCTCTCTCTCTCTCTCTCTCTCTCTCTCTCTCTCTGAACACATACATACATATATGCAGAATACTATACAAGCTTTCTTGAGGAATGTTTTTGGTGTTAGGTCATTTTACGGGAGTTGATACGCTTACGCCTAAATTAGTTCTCTCTCTCTCTCTCTCGTTTGTCCTTCGTCCACTGGCTTCTGTTTTGTAATACATAGGCCTCTCTCTCTCTCTCTCTCTCTCTCTCTCTCTCTCTTTTACCCTTCGTCCACTGGGTTCTGTTTTGTAATACATAGGCCTCTCTCTCTCTCTCTCTCTCTCTCTCTCTCTCTCTCTCATTTACCCTTCGTCCACTGGCTTGTTTTGTAATACATAGGCCTCTCTCTCTCTCTCTCTCTCTCTCTGCTACCGATCGTCAGTCGAAAGGAAAATCGTGTCCCTCAGAACGAGGCGTCGACGAGTCGCTTCTAATTAGCGAGACATCAAAAGAATCCGGTTTGGAAAAAAAAATAGGCCTACCATTTAAAGATACTCTGTTTGGGTTACGTTCCGCTGTGTCACCTCTTTCAGAGAGAGAGAGAGAGAGAGAGAGAGAGAGAGAGAGCGCTTGTGTATTACAGAACAGAGGCCACTGCACGAAGGACAAACGAGAGAGAGAGAGAGAGAGAGAGAGAGAGAGCGAGCTTGTGTATTACAGAACAGAGGCCACTGCACGAAGGACAAACGAGAGAGAGAGAGAGAGAGAGAGAGAGAGAGAGATAAAATAGCCCATGTATTACCAAACAGAAGCCAGTAGACGGAGAGAGAGAGAGAGAGAGAGAGAGAGCCCATGTATTACCAAACAGAAGCCAGTAGACGGAGAGAGAGAGAGAGAGAGAGAGAGAGAGGGGGGGTCTATGTATTACAAAACAGAAGCCAGTGGACGAAGGACAAACGAGAGAGAGAGAGAGAGAGAGAGAGAGAGAGAGATCAGGTTTAGGACCAATATGAACGCTTTGATGTGACCCCTCTCTATTTAACACAGCCATTTTCTCCCTTGTGTGTTTTCAAATTCGGTGTTTGTTTGTCCACTGGCTGATGATGTTTTGCAATATATAAGCTTTTTTATTCTCTCTCTCTCTCTCTCTCTCTCTCTCTCTCTCTCTCTCTCTCGTTTGTGCTATTTTATTTTCCCATTATATGTAATTACAACTCACTCCTGTTTCAGCTACTTGTAAATGTTATAGAAGATGTCTGAACATAGATCTATCTTTGATTATACCTTTCTGGAATCGAGAGAGAGAGAGAGAGAGAGAGAGAGAGAGAGAGAGCATCCACAATTCCTATTTTATTTCCCCATTGAATGTAATTACAACTCACTTTCTTTTCAACTATTCCCTGTTGGTGTCTAAAACAGAAGACCTCTGTGTTTTGACGAACGACTCGGTTAATTAACGTGAGCAAACAGTTGTTGTCAGTCATAAGGACTGGAATAAAAATCTAGCGATGGCTTTTGGTATTTGGGTAAAGCAAGTTATCCCGTCAACGAATACGCAAAGTAGGCTACTATGAATATTGCGTAAAAATCTCATATGTTTACTCAGTTATCCCGTCAAAAAATACGCAAAGTAGGCTACTGTGAATTTTGCGTAAAAATACCTTATGTTTACTCAGTTATCCTGCTAAAAAATAAGCAAAATAGGCTACGATGAATATTGCGTTAAATATTCGTGTTTACTCAGTTATCCTGTTAAAAAATACTCAAAGTAGGCTACTATGAATTTTGCGTAAAAATACCTAATGTTTACTCAGTTATCCTGCTAAAAAATACGCAAAGTAGGCTACGATGAATATTGCATAAAATATTCGTGTTTACTCAGTTATCCTGCTAAAAAATACGCAAAGTAGGCTACGATGAATATTGCATAAAAGTCTCTTATTTTTACTTAATCAGTTATCCTGTCAACAAATACGCAAAGTGGGCTACTATGAATATTGCGTAAAAATCTCATATGTTTACTCAGTTATCATGTTCACAAATACGCAAAGTACGCTACTATGAATATTGCGTAAAAATTTATGTTTACTTAATCAGTTATCCTGTTCACAAATACGCAAAGGAAGCTGCTATGAATATTGCGTAAAAATACCTTATGTTTACTTGATCAGTTATCCCGGTTGCAAATACGCAAAATAAGCTACTATGAATATTGCATAAAATTCCCTGTTAGCGTAATCAGTTATCCTGTTCACAAATACGCAAAGTAGGCTATTGTGAATTTTGCGTAAAAATACCTTATGTTTACTCAGTTATCCTTTTCACAAATACGCAAAGTACGCTACTATGAATATTGCGTAAAAATTTATGTTTACTTAATCAGTTGTCCTGTTCACAAATACGCAAAGTAGGCTACTGTGAATATTGCGTAAAAATACCTTATGTTTACTTGATCAGTTATCCCGGTTGCAAATACGCAAAGTAAGTTATGAATATTGCATAAAATTCTCTGTTAGCTTAATCAGTTATCCTGTTAACAAATACGCAAAGTAGGCTACTATAAATATTGGGAAAAAACTAGTATGTTTACTCAGTTATCCTGTTAACAAATACGCAAAGTAGGCAACTATGAATATTGCGTAAAAATCTCATATGTTTACTCAGTTATCTTGTTCACATATACGCAAAGTAAGATGCTATGAATATTGCGTAAAAATGCCTTATGTTTACACTCCCTAACCCAAGATAAGGCAGCCTGGCTGAAACGGTGCATGGATACAGTTTCAGCAGGGGACAGAATAACCTTTCCAAAATCTAACCTAGAGCAGGGCTAAGAGCCCTGAACTAGGAAAGATAGAAGACATATCGCTATCGCAGGACAGTCATAGACTAGTCCTAGCCATAGAGGAAGGGCTAGCCGTTCCTCACTCTCGGACGCAACCCTAAGGGGGGTTCATTCCCTTAGGGAGGACTGAGAGGCGATAATATACTCCGTTAGGCGCTTGATCCCTTTACTTAGTAAGGGAATCAAGGTTAAACAGAGGGAATGCCAAGGGCAGGGGGATGAAGGAAGCATATAGGGGTCCTACAAGTAGGTTAGGTTAGGAAGGAACACTAACTAACCTATCCCCTATATGGTCCCTGAAGGCGAAAAACACTTGCATCACAGTCGAAAGTATTGTAAAATAATGCCACTATCTTCATAGCTTAGCCTAGGATCACTAATAAAATCATGCAGGAACACTGATATATAGGCGCTCTGGCCTGGGGGCTATAGTAGCCGACTGGTATGAGGTCAATCGATGACCGATAAAAAGCGTCAAAACACGATATAAAAGTTCCTAGCTATGAAGACTAAATAAACTAATGTTATCGATTAGTAAATGAGGCCGGAAGCGTTGTTGTGGCTAACTAAATAAGGCATGCATAACAACAACGACGCCATAAAATGGCGGGTCCGGTAGAGGCACAGCTCTGCCACAAAACAACAATTATCTCGGAAAGTAATATTTACTTTACGGTCAGAGCTTAACTAAACAATACTGGAACCTTGTACTCAACTTTCCAGAAGAAGGCGAGGCCTAAGGTAGCGACATAACGTAGATGCAAAGCGATAAGTAAGGCACAGGGAAAATCCGTCTAAGTAGGGCGAGCTACTGAACAAAGGATGAAGACGGTCGTGACGTCATTTAAGCAATGGCGCCCGTTTGTTTACGTCTCGAGTACCAGAAGTAGCCACGGATGAGATTAGCTATGGAACGGCTCCCAGCTATTCTCAGCCCTTACACACCGAAGCATTAACTCTGTTCGGGGTGTAGATAGCTATATGGCGCGTTAATACATGCGTCCCCTGTTGATATACGATGTCTTAAAAGGGAAACCTTTAGGATACTCGCTCCAGAAGTTAGAATTCTGTGATAACCTGTGGTTAAATTCTCTGGGAATATCTTAGTAGTTATTTACCCAAGGAAGCTACCAAAAAGGAACCTTCCATCAGGACGCCATGGCTATCTCACCCAAAAATAGATTTTTCGCTTCGCTCAAAATCCGTTTTTAGAGCTCCTTGCTTCTTGGTCATCTAACTCCGCCAGAAAACCAATGTTTTAAACCAATCGTTTATTAGTCTTACAAGAACAAAATAATAATGCCATATATAGTTAAATATCTGGGTATCCGTTAATTTCCAAAAGAGGTTTGTACACAACGTTCAAATAAAAAACACATACGTTTCATTTCCTGGCATCTTTTTCAGATTTTTATACTGTCTATTTTACAATGTTGAATTATACCTTTCGAGACAGATCTTTTAAGTACAGTATATAAATTATTGTGTAAAACAACTAAAAGTATTTTGAGGAACAAATTTAATATAAATGTCTCCCCTACCAAGAGATTAATTCCCGTTTTCTGTTTGTTCTTACGAGTGAACCGAATATGTCAATAGTATAATAATGAAATATTAATTCAATGCAATTAGCTTCGGTGTTTGAAATGATTTTAATTTTTCTAAAGTATTTTGAGGAATAAATTCAATATAAATGTCTCCTGAGAAAAGCGGGAGAGACCTGGCGCGCAGGAGAGCGCTGATGTTTGGGAGGTTACTAAGGCACTAATAAATAAAATGAAGATTAAACATTAAGAGTGAAGAGGAAACCAATATAGTATGCCTGGATGAAAAACTATTTCACACTAGCCATTCGAACTTGAATTCTAAAAGCTCACCTATTAAATATAATAAAACAAATAAGGTTACTTCATTACCTTAGGCTAGATTCTGTCAGGCGAAGGTGACGTGTCATTTTGGGCCCATAATTCTTGTTCCTCTCTAGTTTTATCTCTGTAAAATACACAATAAACCCAAATTAAAGAAAGCTTTCGAAGCTCATGGTGTTATATAGACCATAAATATACATTTTAAGGGTGTTATATAAACTATAAATATACAATTTAAGCTTAAACGTAATTGTAGGCTACCCTTGCCATTACTTATATTTACCTTGGACAGACTTTTTGTGATCACACATTCCTCAATAGATTTCACTTATCTTGTTAAAATATGATTTTACGAAAGAATTATTCAGCGTTAAACGCAAGAACCAAAAAAACAAAATTCACACGTTTTCACTTTCTTCACAAATACACAAACACTCGTACTGCAGTGTTGCCAGGTTTTCTAAATGAGAAAAGGTCAATTTCTAATCAACAGAGGCTTTAAAAGGTCAACCCATTAATAGAAAAAGGTCAAAAATATAGTATTTAAGGGCCGGCTTTTTTCATATTACTAAAGGCCAACCTATTTAAATACAAAAGGTCAAATTTGAGTTTTTTTTGGCCAGAAAAAGGCCAAACTGGCAACTTTGGTACTGCAGTGTTGCCACTTTTGTTTTCTCAAATTCCCACGTAGGGCACAGTTTTTTCCCATAAAAATCCCACAAAATCAGTTGAAAATCCCGTATATTTTCCCCACAAAAATGCGATTCTACAATGTTATTATTAATATTATTATTAAATGCTAAGCTACAACCCTAGTTGGAAAAGCAGGATGCTATAAGCCCAGGGGCCCCAACAGGGGCAATTGCTGAGCGGCAATTGCAATTAATTCCCTCAAGTTCACTGATTCAAGAATCAGTCTTTCAGCGAGTCGGGAAACATCAAGCGCTGAACGCCACTGAGCCTCTCCTAGTCCCATAGCATCCACACTTTCATAGACTTTACAATGATTGTAATTTTTATATAGATATCACGGGGAAAATAAATAATCCATCCATCCATATACCAAAGGCACTTCCCCCAATTTTGGGGGGTAGCCGACATCAACAAGAACAAAACAAAAAAGGGGACCTCTACTCTATGTCCCTCCAGCCTAACCAGGGACTCATATTAATCATCTATTACTTTTTATTACATTTTAATCGACATACATCATCTCTATACAAATTGTGGAATTTATTAATCCTCGGATTCCACATTCCACACTTGATCAAGATGTGGAGTAGATTAGCCGTATCGATGACGTAATTTCCACGTTTCGGCAGCCCTGCCTGTAAGCAATCTTTAACAGTCATATGCACAGTATTTGCAGTTGCATCTTTAAGGGGAACAAGACGGCAAAATGTATCAACTATGCATCCTTTGCTGGGACTGTAAAAACGGATGCTTAATGCTAAACAAGAAAACTTTAGCCCCATTTGGGCTCTCAACAACAGGCAAGCTGAAATGTCTATCTCCAATTATTATTATTATTATTATTATTATTATTATTATTATTATTATTATTATTATTACTATCCAAGCTACAACCCTAATTGGAAAAGCAAGATGCTATAAGCCCAGGGGCTCCAATAGGGAAAAATAGCCCAGTGAGGAAAGGAAATAAGGAAATTGAAGAGAACAAATTAACAATAAATCATTCTAAAAAAGTAATGTCAAAAGAGATATGTCATATATAAACTATTAACAACGTCAAAAACAAATATGTCATATATAAACTATAAAAAGACACATGTCCGCCTGGTCAACAAAAAAGCATTTGTTCCAACTTTGAACTTTTGAAGTTCTACGATTCAACAACCCGATTAGGAAGATCATTCCACAACTTGGTAACAGCTGGAATAAAACTTCTAGAGTACTGCGTAGTATTGAGCCTCATGATGGAGAAGGCCTGGCTATTAGAATTAACTGCTTTGAAAAAATAGGACCAATTATATGCTTTTGTAAACGAGAGGACTTAGAACGGTGAAGCTTAATTTTTTGTAAGGGTACTGGACTTCTTATTTAATTGTGATGATCTATGGATAAATTGGATGAATATTCAGTTATAAAAACTTTAACTCTACAATTTTTAATGATTCACTTATATTGGGTTGAACTTTATCTTTCATGGATGTCAAATTCTGGCCTGACAAACCATATCTAATTTGTAGGATAGCTTCTGTACTTTACTCTCTGAAGACTTTGCTAAGTCCAAATTTTTTTTTTCCTGTAGCATGACCAACTATTGACTTCAGGTGAGCTTGAAAAATGGTCCCACATATCTTACATCTAGCCTTTTGTGTTCAGGAAATGGCTGTATAAAGTACTGAGCTTTACTATTAAAAGATTATTAGCATAACTACTCTGCCCCTTTTAGAATTTGAAGCATTAATATAAATAACATATACTTATTACAAAATTTCGAACAACTGTTCTATTAAATTCCTTTTATAAAATTCATATATGAAGGAAATATATAATGAACCACAGTAAGTCTGTTTCCACCCCACAACACGATTTTAGTGTGATATTTATAACTTAATTATACTTTTATATCCCCACCAAAAAAAATCACACAGACAAGTAAAATTCCTATTAAAAAATCCCACAAAACTAGTTTTAAAAAAAGTCCTCTCACAAAAAGTCCCACAAAAGGCCATTTCTCCCACATTGTTGTGAGAATTTCCACATTGTTGTGGGAATTTCCCATGAAATGGCAACCGTGTCGTATTGCATCATAAACCCGCGCATGTGCATCAAGTTGCTATTAATTCTTTATTGTTTCTTTGAAGTTATTCAAGAATTATCGTAAAATATTACTTGATTGATTATCATATCATTTAATCATGACTCATTTATATTAAAAAGATTATAGCTTAAGAATTTAATGAAAGTAAAACATTAATTTTATGATCTTTTCCTGAAAATAATCAAAGTGAGAACTTTTTGGGTGTGATTTTTATTTTGAGAGTTAATAGACATACTTATAGAGTTTTAAATATATAAAGCTTATTAAATTATAAGAACTAAATCCTTGAATAAACTTATAACTAAACTAAGCTGAAATTACAATATCTTCCGGTTCTATGACACCGACAAGATGAAGCTCTTAAACTTAACGCTTCCTAAAGAACACAGATTAACTATAGAATATTTTAGATAATTCCAGAATCTTTTAAAAAGATTAAAAAAATAGGAAATTATGTTAATATATTAATTTGATCTTTTATTTTGAGAAAATAATCTAAATAAACTTACTTATATTTGTGAAGTTACGTCTAAGAAGACAACACGAAGCTCCTTTCTGAACTTAAAAAGATATTTTTTAAGACATAAAATCCCTAGAAAAAATTTTTATATATTAATTACATCTTTATTTTCATAAGATAATTAAATAAAAATATATTATTAAGTCATGCAAAGACAGAAACTAAAAAAAACACATAGTTCCCTTCTGGACTTAAAAATATATATTTTTAAAAGATGAAAAACCTAAAAGATATGTTTGTAAATTAATTATACCTTTATTTTGATAAGATAATTAAATATTATTTTCATAAGATAATTAAATAAAAATATATTAATAAGTCATGCAAAGACAGAAACTAAAAAAAACACATAGTTCCCTTCTGGACTTAAAAATATATATTTTTAAAAGATGAAAAACCTAAAAGATATGTTTGTAAATTAATTATACCTTTATTTTCATAAGATAATTAAATAAAAATATATTAATAAGTCATACGAAGACAGAAACTAAAAAAAAAAAAATTCCCTCCTGGACTTAAAATTTGAATCCGAGGATGCCATCGTACGATAATTATCGTACACGTACGATTATTTTAGGTCCAGTACGATGTACGATACATACATACGCGACTGAACTATATATTTTCTGTTATCGGAAATATATTTGAAATCCTTAATCTTCCATTGAAACAGCAATTATTGTAGTTATGTGTGTTTATACAGAAATTGTCATGTCAACAGGATTTGAGATTCAAACAAGATGATAGTTGGGCAATTAAAACTAAAAACAAATAAAACAAATTCATAGTGGTATGTATCAATCTGTTCCAACTTATAATGTGTACGTTGGTGTAGCTTATTATTGTAAGAATAATAGTGGATAAGTGGTTTAAAGATGAAAAATAACCGCTTCCTTCCATGCATTTTGAAATGAACCATACGTATAATAAATAATGGCAGGCGTAATACAAGTACTTATATTTACCTTATTATATGCTATTTTATGTGTTTAACTAAACAATTATACTGAAATATTTTGAAATAAGTCAATTATGTAACTCCTTGATAATTATTTTGAAACTGTGTACGATAGTTTTGGTTGATAAACGACAATTTAAGGCTCGTGTACGATAATCCAGTCGAAATGATCACACATAAACAACTCAAGTTACAACTTAAGTTTACGATTCCGTAAGACTCAAGATAAACTTCAAGTTCAAAGTTACCTCGTAAAACGTTCCATTTGAAGTCGAATTTCAAGAAATAATAGCGAGATTACACTCGTGAAATCGATATCATATTGATTCATCGTTTTATTGAACTAATGTTACATTTTGATTGTGATTAGTGAGGCTCCGTTAGGCCTATGTACCTCAAGAGTCCGTGTCGGCGTATATTTTACCATTTTACGCATTCTAGGATCAAGATATTCGTTTCGTATGTATAAATTAAGATGGAAGATCGTATATGGAACGTGGAGGTACTTCAGGAAAGCTCTGCAATTGATATAAGGTATTTTATAAATTGGTCATCTGGTCTAGGCTACTCTCAAACAATTTTGGGGCTATTAATAGGCCTAAACATTGTCAATATTATTGTTATTATCATTACGAGTCTTGGATAGGTGTCTTATTTAACATATCTTTTAAGATATAAGGTATTTTATAAATTGGTCATCTGGTCTAGGCTACTCTCAAACAATTTTGGGGCTACTAATAGGCCTAAACATTGTCAGTATTAAAGGCCTATTGTTAATATCATTACGAGTCTTGGATAGGTGTCTTATTTATCATATCTTTTAAGATTTTTGTCTGTAATCATTGCATGTCATGGACATAAGCCTAGGCCTATGTTGATATTCCTATTACCGAGTGCTCGTAAAGGTTTAATAGCAAGTATATTTGATGGGTTATATATTTTTCAATTATTTTATTTATGGTATTCTTAAAATAATATATACAAACTTATCTGTGAGTGTATTTCGTTTGGATAGGGTAGGCTAATGGTTGTCGCAGGATAAGGTTAGCGCGTAAGAATAATGCCCCCTAGATTAGGTTAGGTGGTGTTCTTGCGTCTGTAAAATGTGGTTTCTCGCTATGTTTCAACGAACTACAGAGGCTTCTAAACTTATATTTGTTTTGGTATGAGTTTTATTGTTTGTTTTTTGTAGTTTGGGGTACAGTACTCCTATGTTCTTAACATATGCACAAACTTTATATTTTTCCAACTCACCTAATGCTTCATGTGGCTTTTACCTTTATAGTATTTTCATCGCCATATATGTTGTTTAGTTTTAATCTGGATTTCCATCTGGACGGTAAGCTAATGGTTGTTGCAGGGTAAGGTTAGCGCGTAAGAATAATGCCCCCTAGATTAGGTTAGGCGGTGTTCTTGCGTCTTTAAAATGTGGTTTTTCACTCTGTTCCGACAAACTACAAAGGCTTCTAAACCTATATTTGTTTTGATATGAGTTTTATTGTTTGTTTTTTGTAGTTTTAGGATACAGTACTCCTATTTTCTTAACATATGCACAAACTTTATATTTTTCCAACTCGCCTAATGCTTTATGCGGCTTTTACCATTATAGTATTTTCATCGCCATATATGTTTTTTAGTTTTAAACAGGAGTTCCATCTGGACGGTAAGCTAATGGTTGTTGCAGGGTAAGGTTAGCGCGTAAGAATAATGCCCCCTAGATTAGGTTAGGTGGTGTTCTTGTGTCTGTAAAATGTGGTTTTTCACTCTGTTTCAACGAACTACAAAGGGTTCCAAACTTATATTTGATCTGTTATGAGTTTTTCTGTTTGTTGTTTGTAGTATGGGGTACAGTACTCCTATTTTCTTCACAATTGTACAAACTTTATATTTTTCCAACTCACCTAATGCTCATACGGCATTTACCTTTATAGTATTTTCATCGCCATATATGTTTTTTAGTTTTAATCTGGAGTTTCATTGGGACGGTAAGCTAATGGCTGTCGCAGAGTAAGATTAGGACGTAAGAATTATGCCCCCTAGATTAGGTTGGGTGGTGTTCTTGCGTCTGTGAAATGTGGTTTTTCTCTCTGTTCCAACGAACTACAAAGGCTTCCAAACTTATATTTGTTCTTATATGAGTTTTATTGTTTGTTTTTTGTAGTATGGGGTACAGTACTCCTATTTTCTTCACAAATGCCCAAACCATATATTATTCCAACTCACCTAATGCTTCATGCGGCTTTTACCTTTATAGTATTTTCATTGCCATATATGTTGTGTAGTTTTAATCTGAATTTCCATTGGAAAATTAAGGTTTTGTTTGGAAAAGAGAGAAACGCTAGAATGTACATAATGCGCCACACGTTTCACGCGCCTCATAATGGGGTAAAAAAACACATGGTTTATGTGTTTCAGTGTATATTTTGCAAATGTATATAAGTCCAGTGTATATTTTGCAAATGTATATAAGTCCAGTGTATATTTTGCAAATGTATATAAGTCCAGTGTATATTTTGCAAATGTATATAAATTTGATGTAAGTATAGTTACAAGGATGAACTATTCTAACCTAACATACCAGTTCATTATTTGATCCGGCCCAAATTCCTCCAGCGAACCTGACTATTTCGTAAATTTTCACCTAACCTAACTCAGCTGGATGGCGCAAACTAATCCTACCACGTGACGGAACCTAGCGATGCTCAATCTGTGTACACACAAGATTTCATATACATGAGGATTTTATTTTGGCTTTCCCGTTTTGTAAATTCTGTTTAAAAAAGTGGGGATAAAAAGTATTTTTAACAGTTTCATAGAGTTTTTTGATATGTTGCAATTGAAAAAATCATTTACTTAATGTAATTAAGCATACTTTTATAGGAATGTATGCTACCTTTGACTGTAGGATTAATTTGCATGTACAGTATAGGGCAAATATGTATAATGCATATTGAATACACTTTTAAAATACACAGAGAATGACAAGCAAGGGCTATGGGGTGAAAAAACATAGATCCTACCATGCAACTTGTATGTATAAATATATATATATATATATAGTGTATATATATATATATATATATATATATATATATATATATATATATATATATATATATATATATATATATATAATTATAAGTTAATTGTAGCATATAATCAAAAGTCCCTTTTAACATACATTGTATTTTTATTTAGTCAAAGAAGAACTATGTGGTTTTTAGGATTACGAGGCTGGTATCGTATTAAATGTGGGAACATAAACACATGAAATGCAAAGCAATTGCAGACCTGGGATATAAGACAGCCTGTTTTATTTCTACGTTTTAGATAGCAATGCACAAAATTTATTGCTTATTGTGTGTCTGTACAGTATGTGGTACACTGCTTTGATTTTGGCATAGGGTATGGCCTACCAGATTTGAATGTGCTCTACCACACTGGAATATCCATGTATGTATATTTATCAATTGAATTTATGATTAATTCTATTATCTAATACTTACTAACCATCTTATGGCCATAGAGCAACATTTATCGCTGGTCAGAACGGTTTAAATGTTTAAAGGCTTTTCATGAATTGCAGAGGCAAGGGACAGTGAAAGTACCTTAGAGACTGACCATATATCCATATGATCAGCACCCAAGCCCCTCTCCACCCAACCTAGGACCAGCGAGGGCTAGGCAGTGGTTGCTGATGACTCGGCAGGTACATGTCTTTAGTCTTGGGTAGTGCCATAGCCTCTGTACCATGGTTTCCACTGTCTTGGGTTAGAGTTCTCTAGCTTGAGAGTATACTCAGGCACACTATTCTATCCCCACTGGGCTATTCTCCCTGTTGGAACGCTTGGACTTATTGCAACCTGCTTTTCCAACTTGGGTTGTAACTTAGAAAGTAATAATGATAAAAATAATGCCGGACCAAAAGCCAATTTTTACTAGTATGCAGTCATCCATAAAAAACATATTTGTTTCATTTCATGTCATGATACAGTGTTAGCCAGTGTCTACTGAAAATTGGCCAGTGTATAGCGGCTCTTAAGGTTTTGAGCGGTGTGTTTTACTCTATGTCTTCGTTGGAAAGAGTGGTGATCCTTTAAAAAATTTGGGTAAAGTTACAAGCCTCATGAGCTGTTTTCTGTCCATAAGATGCTGATTTCTATTTAGTGAAAGGTTAACTTGCAGGTGGTAATCCGGGATTGAATACGGTCCTTGTAAATATCATTTGAGGTTTGTTCCATTCAACTATGGTACACACCTGTATGCATATATATACAGTATATATATATATATATATATATATATATATATATATATATATATATATATATATATATATATACAGTGACGCTTCAGGATACGAAAGTAATCTGTTCGGGATACGGTTTCGTATCCTGATTTTTTCATATCCTGAGTCGCGTTTTACATGTAAATAGCCTAATCCGTTCCAAGCCTTACGAGAAGACACCTTTTCTTCCATAAACACGCTAAACTGTAGTAATAAACATGCAATGGAGCCATTTCTATCATTCAATAATTAACCCAACCGTTAAAAACAGCCTAATCCATTCCAGAAACCACTATGAGATTATTCAATAATGTAGTTATAGCCTAGTTATCCCCCCCAAGCCCTAAGAAAACGGTCCATTTTCTTTACTACTGTATAAAAGTTACGGTACTGTATGTAAAGCATTTGGATCAGTGAAGGTGTATTGTTACCTGTACGTACACCTAAATTAAGGATTGATACTCTGAAAAAAAGGTTACAGTTAATTAGTGTAACAAAAAAGTTGAAACTTGCCTTTTGATTGAGACGATGTCCGATAGCGAAGTCGCGGCAGAGGAGAATGGCATAAGGCAGAAAACGTAACAAGTGACAGACTACGTACAGTAATTTACACACTTAACACATTAACACTTAAACTTTACGAAATAAAAAAATGGCAGAAATAATTAACACTTAACATTATGTATGGAAAACTATAAAATGAAAGAAAAAATTACTTTAACACTTAACGGTAACATAAAACTTAAAATTGAATTTTTTTTTTTTTTGCTTTTTTATAACTTTACATTTTTCATATTTTCTAAATCTCTTCTACTTCTTCATCACTTCCTTTTATCTGTTTCTTTTCTTTACTTTCACCTTCTAATTCTTCATCCCTTCCTCTTTTCTGTTTCTTTTCTTCACTTTCACCTTCGTCTTGGCCTACTAATACCGCTGGCCTCTTTAATAAGAAACTATCCGTTGAAGCTTGTTTCTGCCTACTTTTCAACACATTTCTAAAATGCGTTAGGCAAACGTCATTGCAGTGTTGAAGCGCACGGTTGGTATAAACTTTTTCTGGATGTTCCTTTTCGACGTAGTCTGCCATTTTATGGAAACATGCAAGAATTTCCTTGATGTCTGCCGTTTTCAAAGGTGTAACATCCTCCTCATCACCGCTAGAGAACTGCTCTTGAACATCACTCACTTGCATCGTCTCCAACTCCCTCAGGTCGTCCGTCGTCAACTCCTCGTGGTGCTCCTCGATAAGTTCATCTATATCCTCCGCGCTAACTTCCAGCCCCATGGACGTACCAAGATGTACGATGTCAGCCACCTTAGACTGCTGAATTGGTTCAGGATCGTCAACGATCTCGGCTTCGCCTCCAGACTTCCCGAACCCCTCGAAGTCTCGTGCAGAGACAGCATCAGGCCACAGCTTCCTCCAAGATGAGTTCAGGGTACGCCTCGAAACTTCCTGCCAAGCAAGATCGATGAGTTTGAGGCATATCACGATGTCAAAGTGATCTTTCCAAAATTCACGCAGTGAGGTTTGTACTCTCTGTGATTTGGAAACATCTCTGGAAGAGATGCTTTGTGTACAATTTTTTAAAATTTGAAATAACTTGCTGGTCCATGGGCTGGAGGAGAGGGGTGGTGTTAGGCGGTAGATATAGGACCTTTATGAAGGAATACTCGGCCAGAAGATATTCCTCGAGGCCAGGAGGGTGAGCTGGAGCATTGTCCAACACCAGCAGACATTTCATAGGGAGGCGCTTTTCTTCCAAATATTTTCGGACAGTCGGACCGAAGCAGACATTCACCCAATCAATGAAAAGTTGCCTCGTTACCCAGTCTTTAGGATTTACCCTCCACATCACGGGAAGGTTCTCAATGATGACTTTGTGGGCTTTGAAGGCTCGGGGATTTTCAGAATGGTACACCAGCAGGGGCTTTATCTTGCAGTCCCCACTGGCGTTTGCACAAAAAGCAAGGGTAAGTTTGTCCTTCATAGGCTTATGTCCGGGTAGCCTCTTCTCCTCCGCCGTGATGAACGTCCGACGAGGCATTTTCTTCCAAAAAAGTCCAGTTTCGTCGTAATTGAAAATGCTGCGAACTGTAGCCTTCCTGCAGAGTCAACTCGTCGAACGTTTTAACAAAGGCTTCGGCGGCCTTCGTGTCCGAGCTGGCTGCCTCCCCATGCCGTACCACTGAATGAATGCCAGTCCTTTTCTTAAATTTCTCGAACCACCCATGAGAAGCCTTGAACTCTGGGGGTTCCTGCTGGGATGTTCCTTCTCCTGCTCCTTCTTCGGCCTGAGAACGCACGAGATCACCGAAAATGGTGGAGGCCTTCTGGCAAATTGTAGTCTCAGTGATGGTGTCTCCTGAGATCTCTTTGTCCTTGATCCTCACAAGAAGCAGCCTCTCCATCTCGTCATGCACGTGGGTTCTCTTGTTGGAGAAAATAATGACGCCCTTAGAAGGTGTCGCTGCTTTGATGGCTGCCTTGTGCTTCAGGATGGTGCCTATCGTAGATGGATTCCGGCCATACTCCTTGGTGATCACACTTAAATGCATGCCAGACTCGTGCTTTTTTACGATTTCAAGTTTCGTCTCCATCGAGAGCATCGTCTTCTTCTTTCCTTCGGCAACATTCTTGGTACCCATGGCTACAGTAATACGTAATATAATACACTACGTACGTTAGGCTATATACAGTACTATGTATAGTAAACACTAATACAGTACAGTGCACAGTAACGAATGTTTAATAACGATAACACGTGGCGTACGAATGTACTGTATATTAACACTACGTCAAACAAGCGAAAGCACACAATGTCTGTTAACGATACCGCGGTCGGAACGAAAAGAGAGAGAGAGAGAGATGAACGCCCTTGCGTAAGCAAGCTGGGATAGTTGCCGACCAATAGGAAAGCAGGATCTTATGGCGTCAGTTAGCGTCTGAGTAGGGAGATAACCAATGGGTGAGCGGGAGGCTGTAAGTGAGTCTACCCAAGTTCAAAGTCTGGCGGTGCGCGCTTTTTAAAATTATTCTCGGCGAAGAGTTGGGATCTCGTAAGGTTTTCGTATCCTGAAATTTTATTCGTATACTGGGGGATAAAAATCTTCGAATCACTTTTCGCATCCTGAATTTTTCGTAAGCAGAAACTTTTGTATCCAGAGGTATCACTGTATATATATGTATGTATGTATATATATATATATATATATATATATTGTACTTTATATAGTAATTCCTTGCATTACAACAGGTTCGGCTTACAATGTTTAGTGGATACGACTCGGCTTCCATAAAAGAATTGTACTTTTTTACTTTTTCAATTTAGTATTGTATATTTATGTCCTCGTGTGTTTATTTTAGTCCTATTTATGCTTTCATGTGTTAGATTATGACTTTATTACTGCACTAGCACAGGCGAGTGAACTTGGTTCTTACGTATAGTACAGTACTGTACAGTATGTAGGTGTGTTCCGACTTACACCAGAACTCGAGATTCGATATTTCGTAGTAACCGATCCCCGTTGTATCCTGGGGACGTTCTTTATTAATATTCACATAATTACTCTAATCTCTTTCCTGTAATAAGGGCTGGCATTATAGAACAAAAAACACTAATCACCATTACATTTGTGTTGTGACTAGTAAAACTTTTACTGTACTGTACTGTATTCATCTCTTGTGCAGAAAACATTGACGACTAAATACTTTTACACCCGCTTCTGCTGTTCACCGGAATCGTCCAGGGTTTTTGGATATTAATGCCCCATTCCTTTACATCCAGTGTCTCGTTCCTTTTACCCGGTTGTATATCATTAAGTTATGTATGGTATTTCAGTAACCATTCATCTAAACTTCTACATTTTTCCCTTCAGTTGCTTAAAAGATATTCATGAACATAAATAAGAGTTGCCTCCCGACCCCCTTCATATATTTCCGCCTCAATTTGCATAGTCATTAAGTCTGCTACTTTTCATGCAGTACTTATTCTGTGGTTCACCTCACACTCCATTAGGCCTATGCAGTACAGCATCATAATCCGTTGTTGTATATTTGTTCTTAAATATGAATTCTTAACCTAAACCATATCAGTGTTGTGTTCTACAGGTATCTTGCTGACACTTTTAAACTTTTATTATACGAGAGGCCTTAGGTAACGACGGTTGAGAGTTAGAATGATTTGCCGTTATGAAGTGGCTTCGATATGGTACAGTAATGCCTCACAACATTAATTAATTCGTTCTGGAGTGGCTTTCGTTAAGTGATTTTTTCGTGTTGTGAGTTACATTTCATACGCAAATTGGTTTATTCGTTCCTACAGACCACCACATTAAATCTCATAATAAAACTACAGTATAACCACAATGAAATACTGTATAGCCAAATATATTTGAACCATTCATTATACCTAAACTAACTGTTAATACCTGTAAATTGAGTAGTTATTACAACATATTGTAATAATTTAATGGAAAATAATACAATACATGCAATACAATACTGTACTTATACTAAATATACAGTTCCATATGTTCTGTACTATTATAGACTACAGCTACATTTTCTGTTGTCTGAACCCATTTTCTTCAACTCTTTGTGATGGGTGACTATTTTATTCTCAGCCTGACTGGCAAATCTTTTTTCTTAAAATGAAACATTTTTCGTAAAGCGAGTCATAAAAATATTAGCATCTCATTTTGCAGCTTGAAAATTTCGTAAACAGAGTCTTTCGTGAAGAGAGGTATGACTGTACTAAAAAAATCGAAGTAACTCAATTTTGAGCTGCGCCGTTTGGTTCATTGATACAATGAACTGCTTGCTGACAAAGAAAACAACTAACGCTGTGGAGTACAATAGTTTGTTGCACGACGTTTCAGCTTAAGTTTGCCATCTTTGTTTACGATATTAAATTGGGATATTGGTGCTGTTCTTTTTACATCCGGCAACGAAGTTGAAAGGAGGTTATGTTTTTGCACCTGTTTGTGTGTGTGTGTGTTTTCGTTTGTGAACAGCATCATGGCCACAATTTTAATCTTAGAGTAATGAAATTTGCAGGGATTAACTGTAATGTCAAAAGCTGGAAAAAATAAGATTTTGGAATGTGAAGGTCAAATGTCAAGGTTGTGGTCAAGCAATATGTCCAATTCACCTACTCAGCAATAAGTTTGGACATTGTTGTCACAGAGACTTCAAACTTGGCTCATATTTGATTGTATGAAAATCCACGCCTATTAATACTTGTTAAGGTCAAAGGTCAAGGTTAATGCTGAGTCAAAGGTTGAGAAATATAGGCTGACTTGGTGGAGGTCATGCGCTCTACTGAGTGACCCTCTTTTGATGGCAGCGTACAGGCCAACCTCATAAATAAAGATAACATGTATTACTTGTTGTCTATAACTGTAATTTGTACAGCCATTTGTATGTATAGGGTACAGTAATTTATGAATGCCAGGGATTGTTTCCTATTTTTTAAAGTATATTATTCATGTACAGTACAGTATGTATGTATATACAGTATGTTATGTATATAAATACGACTTTCAACACGGCATAGGAATGGATCCCCATTGTAACCTGGAGACCTCTTGTATTTGTTTTTTTTTTTAGTTTTTCTTCACTTTCTTATCAGTACTATTATCATCATAAAACACTACCCATTCACCTCCCCGTTTTTGTTAAATATCCTTATACCACAACTTAGCAATGAAATTATTGTGTTTTCTCTGCCTTCCCGCTTCACTCCACATGTAAAGATAAAAACATCTATGGAGATCAAACATGGCCTAGTATCAGACACCTCTTTTCACTTGAACAGCAGCTTTACATTCCTGACGTTGCTTAATTAGACTTCGTTTTTGCCATAGAAATGTTTTCCTCGCTACAAATTTCCTTCTATACCATACATTGAAGCATTTGCAATACCTCAGTTGGTTCCGTCATAAGCTTTTTAACTTCTAAATACTGTGTGGCACGGAATTCTTGGTGCTATTATAGTATGCTATCTACCGTCGAATTTCTACTATAGTATGGTATCTACCACAAAGTATGTTATCTACCGTCAATGTTAATCCTCCTGTTTGATGAGGATTATCAAACACATTACTTACCACCAGTATGTTATACTCATTGGACTTTAATGATAGTTTATTAATATTTATTGGAAGGACAACATGGATGCATAATTATAAACAGTTTGTAGGTTCGGTTGGGTTAGGTTAGGTTAGATTAGAAAATGGGTGCATAATTATAAGCAGTTTGTAAGTTAGGTTAGGTTGGGTTAGGTTAAGTTGGGTTGAGTTAGGTAAGGTTAAGTTGGGTTGAGTTAGGTAAGGTTAGGTTATCAAGTCGGTATCGATCCTCCTTATTAGAGGCGGATTAGCAAGTAGACTGTATCCTTAGGGACTGATGGTGGGTATCATACTATAGTCAGAGAGGGGTGGTAGATAGCAAAATCGGCGGTAGATAGCATACTATAATAGCACCGAATTCTTTTCCCCTTTTATTTCTTGTATAACTTAATAACCAAACCTGTGATCCATACACTGTCTTCCAGTCTTCCAAATAAGATTCCACATTGTCCTCCCCAGCTGAACTAGTCATGTGTTTCTCAGTATCAAATCCCAATCATACACCTTCCTATGTGATTTTACACCATGAATATTATTTTGATCTCCTTTTCCATTATTCATTGGAAGAGTTATTCCTCTCACTCGTTCCCTTGGAAATTTTGGCTTAAACAGACAACCTTACAAACCCTGGTCAGGGACTTGGTCCCACTATTGCTCTTGGGTCGTTTCTAGTCCAATGGTGGACTTTACATTCACGATTAATAGATATCTTAATGATGTCTAAAACTCGATGACAGCCTCTCTCCAAACTTAATGAGTTTTAGTTAGTTTTCATGATAACACCAGAACTACATTTGTGGTTTTCCATTTAATACTTGGTATCGGCATGCGTTTCAAATATTTTTTTATGTGACTCGATGAAAATCATTATTTGTACTCTGCATTAATCTCGGTTTTGATTCCCTTTAGAGCGATGACTTTCCTTATGACAATCTACGTTCTTGATGATTCAGCATTTTCTCTGCAATGAGGGAGTTTTTGCACTCCCATCCTGGCTATCGATGCAATTTCTCTTCGTTTTGTGATGAAATTCACAATTCCTCAGATGCAAAGGGGTTTGAGTATATTTTTCAATACTGTACTAGTCTCCTAGTACAACGCAACTTGAAACGTGAAGCTTACCCGCCCTCTCAAAATATTTATATTTGTACTCTGCATTGATCTTGGATTGGATTCTCTTTAGAACGATGCTTATCCCTATGACAAACTGTGGTCTCGATCCTTCAGCATTTTCTCTGCAATGTGGAAGTTTTTGCACTCCCATCCCGGCTATCAATGCCATTTCTCTTCTTTTTGCAATGAAGTTCACGATTCCTCTGTTGCAAAGCGGTTGAAGTATATTTTTCAATACTGGTCTTACTAGTGCAGTGCAGCTTGAAATATGAAGCTTAATAGTTCCCTTCAGATTATCTAGATTCGCAAACCACGTTGTTTCCCGATTCCAGTTTCCTATGTAACAGCATCCTCACAACAGATTGTAGTCTAGTGGCTCCATCCTTCTCTCTCCAGGGAATGGGCTTCTGATTCCAGTTTTCTGTGTAACAGCATCCTCACAACAGATTGTAGTCTAGTGGCTCCATCATTCTCTCTCCAGGGAATGGGCTTCTGATTCCAGTTTTCTGTGTAACAGCATCCTCACAACAGATTGTAGTCTAGTGGCTCCATCATTCTCTCTCCAGGGAATGGGCTTCTGATTCCAGTTTTCTGTGTAACAGCATCCTCACAACAGATTGTAGTCTAGTGGCTCCATCATTCTCTCTCCAGGGAATGGGCTTCTGATTCCAGTTTTCTGTGTAACAGCATCCTCACAACAGATTGTAGTCTAGTGGCTCCATCATTCTCTCTCCAGGGAATGGGCTTCTGATTCCAGTTTTCTGTGTAACAGCATCCTCACAACAGATTGTAGTCTAGTGGCTCCATCATTCTCTCTCCAGGGAATGGGCTTCTGATTCCAGTTTTCTGTGTAACAGCATCCTCACAACAGATTGTAGTCTAGTGGCTCCATCATTCACTCTCCAGGTAATGAGCTTCTGCATTTCTATCCAGGTTATCTATGCCTTGCCACTTGTAAATGTGTTACCTTAGCATTTTACTCTTACAATTACAGTAATAGGATATTTTAGTGGCGTTTGAAGCTTGATGAAAGCATTGATCCGGCCAAACTGAGCCTGCAGTCAAGTTTTTATGATAACGGGAAATCTGTATTTACGTTTTTGCATTTAATATCTGTGTGGACACTTGTTTCAAATCGCATTTTTACATGATTCTTGGTCAAGACTACATTGGTTGAATGATGGAGTTACACCTAAATATAAGGGCTATGATGGTGAAAATTTAAGAGGGAAAAATATTCGAATACGAAATTATTCAACAAGTATTGATAATTGAAAATCATCAAGATTTTTAGATATGAAAAATTTTAAGATAAAGACATACTTTTTCATAAGGTTTCATAGAATTTCATGACTAATCTCCCAGGCTCTCCCCCTCTTTGACAAAGCTCACGATGCCAATCTTGCAACATGATTGATGTCGGTTCTTCAGGAACGTAATCTCTTGTTCAAAGGAGACTAAATTGGGAGGCTTACCTGTTCCCACGGGGTTGTGGTGGCCTATGTGGTAACTTGTTAGACTGGGGTTTGAATCCCGCTCGAACTCGTTAGTTCCTTTGGTCGCTGCAACCTCTCCATCCTTGTAAGCTATGGATGGGGGGTTTGGGAGAGCCTATAGGTCTATCTGCTGAGTCATCAACAGCCATTGCCTGATCCCCCTTTGTCCTAGCTTGGGTGCTGATCATATGTATATATGGCCATTCTCTAGCATATTGTCCTACTTGCTAAGGCAATGTCACTGTCCCGTGCTTCTGCCATTCCTGAGCGGCCTTTAAGTCTTCGAAATCTAGATTTGTATTCTGTGTTGATCTTGGATTCAATTCCCTTTGGAGGGGTGTCTCTACTAATGATGATTTTGTTGTTATGAGGCAGGTTCTTCACTCCCACCCAGTTGTCTATATATATATATATTTTTTTTCTTTCTGAGTATGAATACCTTAACGGGGTCAAAAAGTTTGTGAATCACCATGATTAGCAAAGCTCTACTAGTTAGGGCCTTCCATACTAGGTTGGTTTGCTGTGAGTGATCAGACTATTATCTTCCATTATCAATATATTCATATTTATAGAATATATATGATATATAATATATATATATATATATATATATATATATATATATATATATATGTATATATATATATATATATATACACTAACACATCTGTACATATAGAAATAATTACTGTATGTATATTGTGTATGTGTTTTAGTACACACACACACACATTATATATATATATATATATGTATGTATATATATATATATATATGTATATATATAACTTTATTTACATACCGGTAA
>NC_090768.1:44756398-44761398 GCF_036898095.1 Palaemon carinicauda
TATCGTAATCTATAGAAATAAGTTATTCCTTTAAGTTCAAGTTCCTTTTTGTTTTGTTTTATTCTACATCTTGAGCCAAAGGCCTTTCGCATGAGGATGAACGATCTCGAGTGTTCATGTTTACGAAATTCGTTGAAGAAGAAGAAGAGGTTGATTTTTCTTCTTCAGCCTTTGGGTTTTTGGCGCGTCTCTCGTTCAGTTGGTGTCTGGCTCTCGTAGTGTGAGGGTCGCTTTTCTCTCTCGCTCTTGCCTCGTTGCCGGTCTGGTCTCTCGCTACACACAAAACTCGCGGAGTTCGGTGACAGCCAAAGATAAATCTCTTTTTCTTAGACGTGTTTTTAAGAAGGGAAAAATTTAAAAAAGTCTATTGACTTTGTTGTCCTATTGAGATAAATTGGGAAAACGCTGAAAAGTCTTGCACTTGAGTAAGACTTGGCTAACGTTAAAAAGTGTCTCTCCTCCCCATTTTGGAAGAGTTCTAAAAGTGAGTTGAAGTGTAGTGACGCAAGGATGCTGAAGATGTCGGTGCTACGGAAGTCTGCGTTCCTGTTCTGTCTGCTAATTGCTACAGGTAAATGAGACTTTAGATACTTGTAATAGACTTTGAACTTGAACTTTGCTAAAGCAAAGCAAGTTAGGCTAAGTCGTTCCGTTTTCTAAGTTTTGTGGAGATGGAAATTAATTAAAAAAGCGTAATTTTAATCGGAAATTCTCCGTAAAAATATACTATTCTCAGCCGTATTTCAGTAAAAGAAAGGCGACCGTAATTTTTACCCTACTTTATTATTATCTTTTACGGGTTGGTGACCGTAATTTTAATCCTTTACGTCAATATATCCATTTTTAAAACGGTAAAAATCATGGAATAAATGTTGCCAGATATTCGTCGTTTTTTATTACACTTTTTTAACAGTGTAAGTTGTACCGTTTTCTAAGTTTCATGGAGATAGAAGTAACTTTTGCAAGAGCGTCGCTGTGTTAGAAGTTAGTTAGGACTCTCTCAGAACTTCTGCAGTTCACGTGAATGTTGTGGTAGAAATGTCATAGTTTGGACTCTTTGTACTTCTGCAGTTCACGTGAAAGTTATGGTAGAAATGGCATAGTTGGGACTCTCTTTACTTGTGCAGTTCACGTGAAAGTTATGGTAGAAATGGCATAGTTTGGACTCTCTGTACTTCTTTAGTTCACGTGAAAGTTATGGTAGAAATGGTATAGTTTGGACTCTCTGTACTTCAGCAGTTCTCGTGAAAGTTATGGTAGAAATGGCATAGTTAGGACTCTCTGTACTTCTGCAGTTCACGTGAAATTTATGGTAGAAAAGGCATAGTTTGGACTCTCTGTACTTCAGCAGTTCACGTGAAAGTTATGGTAGAAATGGCATAGTTTGGACTCTCTGTACTTCAGCAGTTCACGTGAAAGTTATGGTAGAAATGGCATAGTTTGGACTCTCTGTACTTCTGCAGTTCACGTGAAAGTTATGGTAGAAATGGCATAGTTTGGACTCTCTGTACTTCAGCAGTTCACGTGAAAGTTATGGTAGAAATGGCATAGTTTGGACTCTCTGTACTTCTGCAGTTCACGTGAAAGTTATGGTAGAAATGGCATAGTTTGGACTCTGTACTTCTTTAGTTCACGTGAAAGTTATGGTAGAAATGGCATAGTTTGGACTCTCTGTACTTCTGCAGTTCACGTGAAAGTTATGGTAGAAATGGCATAGTTTACACTCTGTACTTCTGCAGTTCACGTGAAAGTTGTGGTAGAAATGGCATCATAGTTTGTTCTATCTACTGGATTATGGTTTTAGACCATTTAGAGTTGGGGATCATATCGAGAGATGAGCTTTAGAGGGTAGTTGGATTATAACTGTTGGATAATATATTCGTAATCGAGATTTGCAGTTTTTATTTATTTATTTATTTTTTTTTTTTTTGCGGGGGGGGGGGGGTTCGTTGCTGGGGGGAAAACCCCTCCCCCCTAAAATTATAATGCTAATTTTGGGGGGTTCTTGGTGGAAACTGCCCCTCCCCCCTTTCCTCAATTAAAGAAAAACTTGATGCAAGGAATTAAATGAACAGACTTGAGCTAACGCAGACGTTCAATTGAAAATAAGTTACGATTGAACGTATTCCACTTTTCATTAATTGAAAAATTGCTTTTATTAATAAAAGCTGCAATGCTCATACTTCAAGATACTGATTTGTTTTATTTTATTGAGTTTATATATATGATTTATTTGTATATTAACGAAAGCTTCAAGTAATGGTACTCTTAAATTTTAAAGCACATAAGTGTTGCTTCTTATGAAAATACTAACTGTAATTCTTATTTTGAAATTATACAGTAACATTATGAACATGAAAGAAATGAATGAAATGAAGAACATACAGATGAATTAGATTTTACAATTGGAGAAGTGAAATGAAATAACTATATAATCCGGCAAATTACTTATCTTTGCTTTACTGGACAGTGAGTTTCTATTATCATTTGTATAATTCTTATGTCTAGTCTTCAAGATAAGCCTATGGAATAGGCTTGTCATTCTTATCTTTGAAGAGACAGCAAGAAAACAGACATCTAGTTATTTGGTTTTTACTTGAATATTAATTTCTTGCATTCCTGAATTATTTGGAAATTTGAAATTAATTTTGAATTCCCAAATATATTAAGTTGTAATATTGAATTTACACATATATTAAGTTTTTATCTTGAATTTCCAAATTGTTTAAATTTTAATCATAAGTTCCCAAATATAATGTTTTAATCTTAAATTCCCAAATATATAGAAATTTAATCTTAAAATTCCCAAATATATAGAAATTTATTCTTAAATTCCCAAATATATAAATATGTGGGATTTTAAGATTAAAAATAGACATATTTGGAGACTTAAGATAAAACTTGGTTTATTTGGGAATTTAAGATAAAAACTTGATATATTTGGGAATTAAAGATAAAAACTTGATATATTTGGGAATTAAAGATAAAAACTTGATATATTTGGGAATTAAAGATAAAAACTTGATATATTTGGAACTCTTAAGATAAAAACTTGATATATTTGGAACTCTTGAGATAAAGACGATTTATTTGGGAATTTAATGTAAAAACTTGACATATTTGGGAATTTAAGATAAAAACTTGATATATTTGGGAATTTAAGATAAAAACTTGATATATTTGGGAATTTAAGATGTAAACTTGATATATTTGGGAATTTAAGGTAAAAACTTCATATATTTGGGAATTTAAGATAAAAACTTGATATATTTGGGGATTTAAGATAAAAACTTGATATATTTAGGAATGTAAGATAAAAACTTGATATATTTGTGAATTTAAGATTAAAGCTTGATATATATGGGAATTTAAGATAAAAACTTGATATATTTGGGATTTTAAGATGAAAACGATATATTTGGAATTCAAGATAAAAACTTTATATTTTTGGGAATTTAAGATAAAAACTTTATATATTTGGGAATTTAAGATAAAAACTTTATATATTTGGGAATTTAAGATAAAAACTTGATATAATTGGAACTCTAAGATTTCTTTAGTGATTTGAAAAACTTAATTTTTAAAGTTGTTTCCCGACTATGTTTCTATGGAAAACTTAGTTTTTGAAGTTGTCTCCCGACTGTGATTTTATGGAAAACTTAGTTTGCAAGTTGTTTCCCGACTATGTTTTATGGAAAACTTAGTTTTACATGTTGTTTCCCGACTTTGTGATATGAAAAAAATAGTTTTTAAGTAGTTTCCTGACTATTTTATGGGAAAACTTAGTTTTTTTATGTAGTTTCCCGACTTTATTAAGTTGTTTCACGACTTTGTGATATTAAAAACTTATTTTTTTTTAAGTTGTTTCACGACTTTATATGAAAAACTTAGTTTTTTTTAAGTTGTTTCACGACTTTATATGAAAAACTTAGTTTTTTTTTTAAGTTGTTTCACGACTTTATATGAAAAACCTAGTTTTTTTTAAGTTGTTTCACGACTTTGTGATATGAAAAACTTACTTTTTTTTAAGTTGCTTGCTGACTTTGCTATTACATACCAGTATCAAAATCTTAATTTTCATGTATCTTTTATTCATCTTGTCCCACGTTAAAAGCATTGACTATCCACCTAAGAGCAAAACATTTAACCTTGAACGCGGTTTGCCAAGTCTGTAGTTTTTGCGGTTAGTGCATCACTTAATTTGCTTCTTTGAGTTTGTAGTCTGTGGGGTCTTGGCTTTTCTAGTGTTGCCTCTAAGAATTGCATGAGTGGGTCGAAAGTGTTTTAGCACCGAACGTTGCATTTTGAAGGTAGATAGATTGACTATCAAGATTTGTTTTCGACATTTTAGGACGTCTAAGTTTTAGTAGCATGTTAGCCTATATGTGTGTTTACTGTATATATATATATATATATATATGGGGGTTTGTGATGCCTAAGTATGCAGCTGTTATATATTTATATTTATATATATAATATATTTATATATAATATATTTTTATAAATTATATTCATATTTATACATATATTTATATAAATTATATTAATATATATATATATATATATATATATATAGTTTTTACGCGTATGTACAGAGTAGATTTTTAACTGCAGATTTCTATAGTTTTGCTTGGCAGTTGTACTAGTATTATTACTAGCCAGGCTCTAATCCTGTTATTATTATTATATCCTAAGCTACAACCCTAGTTGGAAAAGCAGAATGCTATAAGCTCAGGGGCTCCAACAAGGAAAATAGTCCAGTGAGGAAAGGAAACAATGATATGTAAAATATTTCAAGAACAGTAACAACATCTAAATAAATATTTCCTATTTAAACTATAAAAAATTTAACAAGAGAAAGAGAAACCAGATAGAATATTATTCCTGAGTGTACCCTCAAGCAAGAGCACTCTAACCTAAGACAGTGGAAGACCATGGTACAGAGGCTATGGACCTACCCAGGACTAGAGAACTATGGTTTGATTTTGGAGTGTCCTTCT
>NC_090768.1:44773898-44778898 GCF_036898095.1 Palaemon carinicauda
TCTAAAGGTCACTCACGATTGGCATAGGCAAGGACAGGGACATTGCCCTAACAAGCAGGACATTCTAGAGACTGGCCATTTATACATAAGATAAGTGCCCAAGCTAAGACCATGGAGGGCTAGGCAATGGCTGCTGATAACATAGAAGGTAGACATATAGGCCCTTTCAAACCACCTATGCTTAGTTCACTAGGTTGGTGACGTTGCACACACTAAAGGAACTAACGAGTTTGAGTGGGACTTGAACCCCAATCCACAAGGTAAATAACGAGTTTGAGCGGGACTCGAACCCTAATCCACAACTCGGCAAATAACGAGTTTGAGCGGGACTCGAACTCCAATCCACAACTCGGTAAATAATGAGTTTTGAGCGGGACTCGAACTCCAATCCACAACTCTGTAAATAACGAGTTTGAGCGGGACTCGAACCCCAATCCACTAAGTAAATAACGAGTTTGGGCGGGACTCGAACCCCTATCTGGCGATCATCAATAGGCCACAACTCGGTGAACTCGTCTGTCCAGTTTTTTTCCCTCTCAGGCTATTGGCATCTTGGATGCCTCTTGATGCTGTTGCTGCAACAGGGCTCATGAAGCTAACAAAAAAGTGAGGTCAATAAATCTCTACCTGTTAAAAGTCGTTTGATGTTGGAGGTTGGTGGTTTCCTCAATTACAAGGGCCCTTGGTGTTCTTGAGTCTTTCTTCACTTTGCTGTACCCCTTCCTTCTCTAAACCAAAGGACTTCAAAGAATGTGGTCTCTGTTGGAGACCTTGTGATCTGGGTGGTAGATCTTTATACACATCGTTGAAGATAATTATATTTTTTATAAGGTTAACAAGGTTTATTATTCCTTCGACTTCACTATCTCGAAGCACCTGGAATCACTTTTATTTATCAGAATAAAAGTGTGAAGTCGAGATAAATCCTGTATTCGCATATATTTACTTAAGTTTTATTTTCCATTTACCTTCACTATTCGAATCGAGTAGATATAAGTCCTGCACTCATTTTTATTTTATCAGAATAAAAGTGTGAAGTCAAGATAAAGTCTCTATTCACTTATAGGCCTATTTATCAAGGTTTTTTTCCCCTTTACCATCACTATTCATCACAAGGCACCTCGAATGAATTAGATATATGTCCTGCATTCACTTTCATGTATCAGAATTCAAGTCAAATCGAGATAAGTCCATCATTAACTTACGTTTATCAAAGTTGTAATTCTCCCTCATCTCTAATATTTATCTCGGCACATCGTATCAATTAGATATAAGTCCTGATTTCACTTTTATTTATGAGAATTCGAGTCATATGTAGATAAGTCTTTCATTCACTTATATTTATCAAAGTTCTATTATAAGCTCACAATCACTTTATCTCAAGACACCTCGAATCTATCAGATACTATGCAAGTGCTGTTTTCACTTATATATATCAGAATTGATTATTAAGTTTTCAAACCGAGCCAAGACTGTGCTTCAAGTAACTCAACCTCTTTTAAGAAATTGCATATCGAGGATGCTGATGATAAGGATGTTTAATTGGATGCTGGAGTTCTCTTTCATCTCATCTGGCTACATTGGCGAGATGGTGCGAAACGAACCCTGGCTTGCAAACTAGAAGTAAATAAGAAGTAAATAAGAAATAAATAAGAAACTGCAGTCACCCCAAGATCCCCCTCTTTGAAGAGTTTCTAGTTGCACCCGCCTGTGTTTATCTAACCAACACCTAATTGCTCAAGTTGCCAAGCAGGAGGAGATAAGAGACCAGACTGTCGAGGGGTATTTTTGCCAGATTTTTTCGTCCGTTTTCCTCCACTGTATCCCACGAGGGTTGCCTTCCAAGGCACGGACTGGCGTCATGAACATTATCATTTCGAGTGATCCTTACGTGCCTTCTCAGGCCAGACTTGATGAGGACGTTTCATTATATCCTGATTCCGTGTCAGGTGTTCCTCCGTGTTGGTGTTAGTCTTGGACTACTTATCTTCTTCTTCTTCTTCTATTCAATCTTTGGAGCCAATGTACTCCCATGTAAAGAATCTTCGACTTCAAAAAGTGTGTGCGCTTGTGAGAACATACTCACATACTTTTTCTTTTTTAGCTGTTAGAGAAGGTGGGTGAAAGAAGAGTGAGGACAGTTAGCTAACTAATCATGGTAGAGATTAGTTTGGAAAGTTGATTAGGAAGAGTAATGTATAGTGTGGTTTAACCACATTTTTTTTAGCTGGTAAGAAATGTGGGTGAACGAAGAGTGAGGACAGTTAGCTAACTAATCATGGTAGGGAGTAGTTTGAAAAGTTCATTATTAGCAAGAGTGATGGAATGTGTGATTTAATAATTCTATTTTTATAAAAGTTACATTTTTTTTATGTTTTTAAACTTAAATATAATGACTTTTCTTCTACTTTTTATTTTAGGGTATTCTTGGCTACCGGCAGTAGTTTTTATGCTGACGTTAATCCATGTTGATTTTTACTCCTCTTCAACAAATGGGTCTTATAGATTTTAGTCCATTGTAAATCGCAGGTCTCAGAGGCTTTAATATTATAAACTGTTGCTTTCACGCTGTGTTAAAAAAATCATGAATGGATTAACTATTATTTGGGATCAATGAAATATTCTATTGACGAAGGCGTGCCAAATAACCTTGAAGCTTTTGTTCTTCCTATTTTTAATGCTTTCCAATTGTTTTGTTTCTCGTCAATTTCCAATACAAAATATCGGGTTTATCGTTTCATCATCAGTTTTTTAGTGTTTCCTTTGTTTAAGGTAGAATACCTTCCTTTATCACAGAATTGGATTTTATAAGTTTTTACTCAGGGAGACAAAAGGTTAGTATGTATGTAAAGAGGACGTTGATATAGAGATTATTACTAGATATCGTAAATGGAATTATTATTGTTATTATGATTATCATTATTATTATTATTATTATTATTATTATTATTATTATTATTATTATTATTATCATCATTTAGTATGATAATAATCATAATAATAATCATTATTATTATTATTATTACTACTACTAATCTAGCTACATATACTGTTTAAAAAAGTAATCAAATAGCATTACTATGATAGATATTATTATTATTATTATTATTATTATTATTATTACTACTACTACTACTACTACTACTACTACTACCATCCAAGCTACAACCCTAGTTGGAAAGGCAGAATGCTACAAACCCAAGGGCTCCCAACAATGAAAGTAGCCCAGTGAGGAAAGGAAATAAGAGAATACAACTAGATTATACAAGTAATGGATAAAGAATGTAATATATTGTTTGCAAGTAGCTCTTCTTGATAATTGAACCCATTAATCTGGCCTAAGTCAAAACGAGACAATGGCAGGATAAGAAAAATAGCTTTAGTTGCAAATCCTCCTCTCAATTGAAGAATATTTTAGGATTCATGATAAACAAAGGCTTGGTGCAATTAAGATATTTCAGCTTAGGTATTTCCAATCCATCGTGACACTTAACTAATTGTTTTAAAAGCAAATAGTTCTCGCCTGGAATGTTATTAAGTTGCCACTAGATCGATATCTACCTTTGGAGTGCTTTCAAGTGTGTTTATTCCATTCTGCTGACTTAGCCTTTGTTAATAACCAGTCGGACCTTCTGAAAGCATTGACCAACAGATTGAAATCGCTTGCAAGCAGTCTGTGTGTAGAGGAGCCTGAAGCATCCCATTAAGCTGGAATCATACTAAGCCTTTTTTCGCCAGCAGCGAGCCGTAGCTGCTGTAAGTGGGAAACCGGAAGCTTGTTGCTCGAGATATTAGCTTCCAGACTGGACGGGAAGCAGGAAGCACAAAACGGGAACATGATTTCGGATATAAACAAACAAGATGGCTGCTACGAATAGGACGTGATCTTGCTTGGCAATCTTGGGTCCAATAAGCTTCAAGAGATAATACAAACCTGCTTAGTTCATTCTATGGTAGTTGTAGAATTTTCAATTCACGCACTATTCCGAGAATACCTATTACTGTAACAGTTAGAACATTTCTGGGCGCCATGATGATGTCAGCTGATCGGTTTTGTTTACACTTTTTGCTTATTTGCTCCTCGAACCGCGAGATCGTAGTGTGAGTTTACAATTTCGCTCGCGAGCATCATCTGGAGGTTGGCAAAAACCTAGAGCAAGAAATGATTACTGTGAATCCAGCATAAGCCTCTGTTGATAACCCCAATGGTCCTTCCTAAAGCATTGACGAATATATTGAAATCTCTCCCAAGCAGTCTGTGTGTGTAGTGGACCCTGAAGCACCATTTATCCCATTACTCTCCTGTGGGCGTTTCCTTATAATTCATCTTTCATTCACTGGATGTTTCCGTTTCCTTTCCATTCCCCAAAATTCTGCAAAATCATTTCCTTATTCAAGACTAATGCATTTTCAAGTCTACAGTCTTTATTCTCGCTTCAAAGTCTGGCTGTGGATTTCTTTTCATTTGGCGGGTGGGGGTTACACAAGCCTTCTTTTTTTTTTTTGCTGGTCAATTGTTACGTTTATTGCAAGGATTTGTAGCCTCCTGCTGTGTATGTGTGGGTGTGTGTAGGTCTTTGCCCTTTTGATACCCCTCCTACACCCCTACCAAGGGGCTCCCCCCCTCCTTGCCACCAACCACTTCAGAAAGGGTTGGAACTGAGTGAATTGGAGGAGCAATGCTTGGGAAAGGTTAAAAGTCTGTGGAATTTTTACGTGTTTTTGTCTGTTAGATTTCAGATCTTGAAGGATGCTTGAGAGAGAGAGAGAGGAGAGAGAGAGAGAGAGAGAGAGAGAATCCTCTTGTTTCACTTTGACTATATTTATGCTAAATCATGTCACCCTGGTGATAAAAGACTTAGGAGAGTTTAGGCTATTGCCCAGAGCACCCATCCTTTTCTTGACTAGAAAACAGCCTTTTCTATCTCCTAAAATCATTGCTATCATCAATATTATCTTGGTCTTCCTTCTTATCCGCAGCCCCTTCAAGTTAGTCATCC
>NC_090768.1:44786398-44788056 GCF_036898095.1 Palaemon carinicauda
TTACTATAGAAAGGGGAGGCATATACACCCGCTATAAAAAAAGGAAGGATTATGCATCCACTATAGAAAGAAGGCAAACTATAAATTCAAAACCTTAATATACCTCGCTTAAACAACCAAACTACGGACTCCTTCAACCAGTTTCCACGACCCTGACCTTGTCTGACCTGTGAAAGACCGTAAGTAAACAGGGAATCATTGGTAGGGCACACCAAGGGGCACACAACACCCTTGCCCGCTCGTGCCCTCCTGCTATGCCCAATTGACGTGTGAACGGTAGGCTTTATGGTCATCGGGTGGATTATACTGTTTGGAGAAGGGAGTCCTGTAGGACCTCAAGTGTAAACAAGAGGACCGAGATGGCTTTTGTTAAAGGAGCGCTCCGAAGGGTCAGGTCTGTACTGGTAGGGGGAGGGGGGGGGGGGGGTTGTCTATAAGGATAGGGGGTTAGGGGACTCGTGGATAGGGGATGGCTGTAAGGATTGCTTTAAGGCAATTTTAGCTTGTTTCATGGATTGATGAAGTGGAGGATCGTGTAATTCTATTGTTATGGGAAGTGTAATTACTGGTTATGTTATTATTTATTGATTTTCTAGTGTACGTGATCCGTCAGAAAGGAAGGTTAAGTATTTGTATATGTAGACACGCACTTGTCTTTAACCAGGACATGACTACTCCCTCTCCCCCTTCCCGAGGGATGGGGCTAGCTGACGTGATTGAAAATTATATATATATATATATATATATATATATATATATATATATATATATATATATATGTATGTATATACATATATATACATACATATATATATATGTATATATATATATATATATATATATATATATATATATATATATATATATATTATATATATGTACGTATATATTATATATATAATATATTATATATATATATATATATATATATATATATATATATATATATATATGTACATATATATATATATATATATATATATATATATATATATAAATCGTTTTATAATCGAACCAAGTTAATTTACTTTTTAGAAAAAAAATATTTAACTAATCCACATATGTAATCTCACAACTTTTAATAGACTATATTTTAGGAACCCTTTTATATCCACAAGAGCATTCTTTAAAATAAATTCTCCACGTTGTAATGAAAAGGCAATTAAAATGTAAAGTATTGTATAAAGTTCGTTCTCTTTTAATTACTGTGTGAGTTCACACAGCCTGTCATCCATAACTTTTTTTTTTTTTTTTATTTTTTTTTTTTTTTTTTATTTTTTTTTTTTTTTTTTGCAGCTTCCCAATTACCCCACTTGCGTTCGAGTCGAGTAAGTAATTGCTGTATTCGAAAGAATGTTTCTATTTGTTTCACTGTGAACATATTAATTTACCCAAGTGGGATGTAATGTTTCGATTTGAAGTCATTATTTTCGTTTATTTCGTTCGTTTTTTCAAGTTTTTGGTGTTAATTCTAGGAAAGGAAATTGAAATGTAAGATTTGTATTATCAATAGAACTGTTTTTTTCTTGATTACATTCGCTAACGAAGTTGGAAGGGGGTTATGTTATACCCTTTGTTTGTTTGTTTGTGAACAGCTTCATTGCCACAATTTTAATCGTAATGAAACTTGCAGGGATTAACTGAAGGAGGTTATGTTT
>NC_090768.1:44788556-44818556 GCF_036898095.1 Palaemon carinicauda
ATCACAGAATTAAACACTCAGGATATTTCGCGATATTTAAATTTCAAACCTTTCTTGGGATGTCTCTTGCAATACCCGTAAAGTGAACTATCTTAAAAGGGTTTTTTTATGCTGTTTTTAATGGAATTCGGGTGTCTGTTCGCGTGCAATAAGGGCTTATGTGATTTCATTTAAAGATTAATTGATGTTTATTAGTTATAATGTTTTTGAAAGGGAAAAGTAGAGATGTTATTGGTTTCTTATGGAGTATATGATGTTTAGTTAAAGTGCACGTATGCATACACGCAAATGTTGTGTATACGGTATATGTATATATATATATATATATATATTTTATTGTATATATATGTACAAAACATTATATGTATATATATATATATATATATATTAATTTGATGTATATATATATATTTATATGGATATATATATATATATATATATATACTGTATATATACATATACATACATACATATATATACATACATACATACATACATGCGGATCCGGTGGCAGAGAGATTTGATATTAAAGGATACTTTTGGCCTATTGAAAATTGTAATCACGAAAATTAGTTAATTTTACTATCATGTATATATATATATATATATATATATCAGTTTGTATGTTTGCATATCATATATCATTACTATAAGCATACTAAATATACTATTCCTCTTTGCTAGTAAGCTCGTATTGAATAAATAAAATGACTGTTCAAAGTCCGTAACATTTAAACCATCCCTCTATCCCGAAAGAAGCTATTAGTTAAACATTCGCTCTCCCCCTCTCTACAATGATCCCATTCCTAAAAAGGGCTACAATACGAAATTGGGAAAACAAAACGCAAAATTTAACAACTTACCAATGCTACCTTTGTTCGAGCGGGACCTGATTGAGATGTTTACATCCATGTTTGATGCTGCGCTGAAAGTCACACGTCGACATTTTCGGAACCGCTTAGAAGCGTCGCTTCGCTCGTGTTGCAAAAGTGACAGAGCTTTTCTTTTATTTACTCTGGTTTATTGGGGAATAGAGAGATAAATAGGTATTCTTGTGCACGAGTTGTAGGACTTTTTGTGTGAGAGAGAGAGAGAGAGAGAGAGAGAGAGAGAGAGAGAGAGGTCTTAATGCTATCTATTTATTCATTTATTCATTCAAATACATAGAAAATTATAACAAGTCAATATATATAAGAAAATCTTTCTTCTTAGAGAGAGAGAGAGAGAGAGAGAGAGAGAGAGAGAGAGAGCTTTTTAATACCACCCATGTATTCAATCGGAAAAAATCGAAAAAATTATAACAAGTCAACATATATAAAAAATCTTCCTCTTCCTCTTTTTTAGAGAGAGAGAGAGAGAGAGAGAGAGAGAGAGAGAGAGAAGTGGTCTTAAAGCCATTTATTTATTTATTAAATAAAACTAAAAGCCTGATAAGGGAATGTATATAAAACTTTTCTCTTCGAGAGAGAGAGAGAGAGAGAGAGAGAGAGAGAGAGAATGTGGTCTTAACGCCTTTTATTTATTTATTAAATAAAACTAAAAAACTAAGGGAATGTATATAAAAACTTCTCTTTTCCAGAGAGAGAGAGAGAGAGAGAGAGAGAGAGAATGTGGTCTTAACGCCTTTTATTTATTTATTAAATAAAACTAAAAAACTAAGGGAATGTATATAAAAACTTCTCTTTTCCAGAGAGAGAGAGAGAGAGAGAGAGAGAGAGGAGAGAGAGAGAGAGAGAAATGTGGTCTTAAAGCCATTTATTTATTTATTAAATAAAACTAAAAACCTGATAAGGGAAGGTATATAAAAAACTTTTTTCTCTTCGAGAGAGAGAGAGAGAGAGAGAGAGAGAGAGAGAAAAGTGGTCTTAAAGCCATTTATTTATTTATTAAATAAAACTAAAAACCTGATAAGGGAATGTATATAAAAACTTTTTTCTCTTCGAGAGAGAGAGAGAGAGAGAGAGAGAGAGAAAAGTGGTCTTAAAGCCATTTTATTTATTTATTAAATAAAACTAAAAACCTGATAAGGGAATGTATATAAAAACTTTTTTCTCTTCGAGAGAGAGAGAGAGAGAGAGAGAGAGAGAGAGAGATAGAAAAGTGGTCTTAAAGCCATTTATTTATTTATTAAATAAAACTAAAAACTTGATAATGGAATGTATATAAAATTTTTCTCTTCGAGAGAGAGAGAGAGAGAGAGAGAGAGAGAGAGAGAGAAAAAAAAGTGGTCTTAAAGGCATTTATTTATTTATTAAATAAAACTAAAAACCTGATAAGGGAAGGTATATAAAAACTTTTTTCTCTTCGAGAGAGAGAGAGAGAGAGGAGAGAGAGAGAGAGAGGGGGGGGGGGTTTGTTGACAAAACTGCGACTCCTTCAGAATTAAATTTCCATCATAGGCTCTGTCTTGTAGAAATATCCTTTGCATCCTCCACGGGAGGTAACCCTTTTTTATGCAACACGCGCTCCTTAATGACGGAGTCTTTATCATTAAGAGCAATTTCATGAAACCAAACACCTTCGTTCAACGTAATTCTGTGCAATTTGAGCGTAATTACCCCTGTATACTTTCCTCCTTTATTTTGTTATTTTTTTCTTTTCATTTTTCCCCTCATGTTAATTGTTCCTGTTCGTCTTCCCTCGTTCTTTCATCATGTCTTCTTCTTCTTCTTCTTCTTCTTCTTCTTCTTCTTCTTCTTCTTCTTCTTCCTCTTCTATTTTTCATTTTTGGCTTATCTCCCATGTTATTTCGTTACATCTCATTATCCTTCTTTTTCTTCTTCAATTTTCCCCTTTTCGTCTTCTGTTTTTCTTTTTTATTTTTGCATTTCATTTCAATCTCACATGTTCTTTCATTACATCTCATCGTTCTTCTTTTTTTTTTCTTCAATTTCCCGTCTCCTAGTTTACTTTTATTTCATTTCTTGCTGACCTCTTAACATTGTTCTCTTAAAGGTCAAGTTCTGATTCATTGTTCTGGGTAACCATTCTCCTTTTTTTTGCTTCGTCTCTTCTCGTATCTTGATTCAAAACTCGATTTCTTTCAGTTACTGACACTAGAACAGGTGGCAGAGTCGTTGAATAGGGCTTAAGTTATGTTAGTGGCTTCTTGTCCGTTAGTTATATTTGATCTGTTTACGTCTTGTGTTGTGACACTCATTTTTATATATGTGGTATATAGGATGTTTTGTTGTGTCTGTATATATCAAAAGGAATTATTGCTGGTGTTGGAGAGTGACACTGTTATATATTATACATTATATATGTATGAAATATATGCAACAACAAATATAGCTGTTTCTTGTCCACTGCAGGACAAAGGCCTCAGATTTGTCCTTATCCTTATTCCTGTTTGGGGATTTTGGACAGTTTTCATCAACACGCTGGCCAGGGGACGATTGGTGATAGTGGGAGATTTTTGTCTGATCACTTAGCAAACCGACCTAGTATGAGTGGTTTTTACTAGTACAAGCTTTGCTGATCATGGCAATGCGCAAACCTTTCCACCACGTTAAGGTATCTCCACTCGTAAAGGGATATTGTATGGTGTAATATATATATATATATATATTATATATATATATTATATGTATATATAATTTATATATATATATATATATATATAGCCTATATATGCTATAGATAGTTATATGTATTTTTATTTTAACTTTGAACCATAGTACAAATACAAGTTTTTCTAATTATATTTCTGCTCTGAATTGCCTTAACCAAAGCGCTGGGCTATATTGTTAAAAAGTTTATTTCACAAAACAGTAAAATCATTTGATACTAAACCGATTAAAACGCTCGAAAATTCTGACCCTTACGAGAGAAAGCCTGATGTGGACCAAGGAGGAGTAACCTCGGTCCCTTTTTTGGCCATTTTAAAAAGCTTGTTATTTCAGAGTGAGAATAATAAAGTATTTAACCCGTTTGAAGTGTCACAGGACCTGGAGGGTTTACCGGTAGCCTTTAGTTTTGTTGATCTAACAGATTCAAATCTTATGAGTCCCCTCAACATCTTACACACACTCCGGAGGGCATTTTTCATTCTGCTTTTTACCCTCTTTATTGTCTGTATCATCTCCACCCCTTCCTCTCCCTCTTACTTCCTTCCTCTTGTGCTTCCTCTCTCTCTCTTTCACCCCCTTCCTTCACCAACAACTCTTTCAACCATCACTCTTCTCTCCCCTAACATTTCCCGTTTATCTCTCTCTCTCTCTCTCTCTCTCTCTCTCTCTCTGTCTCTGTCTCTCTCCAGCGGATGTAGTAGACAGCAACACGGTAAAACGAGTTCAAGAATAAGTTAGACAAGATCTTAAGAACTCTATACATGTTTAAAGTAAATTGCTCTACCAAAGAGCGAATGGAGTCTCTGCGGATGGAATAAAAAGTCCTTGAGACATCCAAAATCCTTGTAACTCTCTCTCTCTCTCTCTCTCTCTCTCTCTCTCAACATACCCCTTAGCTGTTTTTTTTCCGATCCTCTTTTGCCGTCCCTGCTACTGTTGACATATTAATAATGTCCCGAGGTGTCTCTTCTAAATTTTAATTTTTTATGTACATTACACTCTTTTTCCTTTGGCCTTTAATGAAATGATTTCATATTATAGAGAGTTTCATCCCCTCTCTCTCTCTCTCTCTCTCTCTCTCTCTCTCCTAGTTGAAATGGATTTGCACTTTACACCTTTTCTTGTTTCCTATAAAGAAATAATTTAATGTTATAGAAGGTATCCTCTCTCTCTCTCTCTCTCTCTCTCTCTCTCTCTCATTTGAAATAGATTTACACATTATATCTGTTTTTCTTGTGGCCTTTAAAGACATGATTTCATTTTTATGGTGAAAAGGCTTCTGTATCTCCATAACCAGCAAAATTATACTAGTTAGTGCTACCCATACTAGGCTGGTTTGCTGTGAGCGACCAGACTAAAGTCTCCCACCATCACCAATCCACAGAAGCCAGCGTGGTGATGAAATGGCTAACCTCAGACACGAATAATGCTTTGTCTGAAGCCTCTGTCCTGCAGTGGACTAAAAACGCCTTCATTTATTGTTGTTGTTGTTTTTTGTTTTGGTATATCTTATAATTCGTATTTATCATTTGATCGAAGTTGGTGTCAAGTGTAAAACAAGGATAGTATCCTAATCATGTTAGGTATTTTTATCAATTTATTGTATAACTCATTAGTGTATATATTTTCTATACCTTTTGATACCAAAAATCGTATTTTCTATAAGGGATTTTTTTAAATTTTTCTTTGTATTATTATTATTATTATTATTATTATTATTATTATTATTGAGCAATGGTACTCGTAGTTTTTAATCTCTACCTAAAATACTTGTTTTAAATCAATATCTTTATTTTTAATGAGAGAATTTTTTTCCTTCTATTATTTTTCAATGTTTTCTTTTTCTCTCGTTTTAAGACCTGGAGGAATTAAAAAGATAATCCATCCAACTGGGTCTCTCCCTCCCCTTCCCCCTCCTTCCCCATGCATCCCCCCCCCCCGCATCCCCGGGAACCCCCTCCCCTCCATCCTTCCCCCAGCACCTAATATCACAGAATCCATTAAACTTTTCTCCCGGGTCTTTCCCCACTACAAGGTGATTCACAGTCGTCGTCTCTTGAAGAGTGTTCGCGTTTAAACACTTTCCTTTCTCTCTCTCTCTCTCTCTCTCTCTCTCTCTCTGAAGAAAAGTATTTAGGACAGACATCATCAATGCTGTGTCCATCATGAACTAGTAAACTGTACACACACACACACTCTCTCTCTCTCTCTCTCTCTCTCTCTCTGAAAAAAAGTATTTAGGACAGACATCATCAATGCTGTGTCTATCATGAACTAGTAAAACTGAACTCTCTCTCTCTCTCTCTCTCTCTCTCTCTCTCTCGACCTTAAAGAAGCTGTGCCGAGATGGAGAATTTGTTGAATATTCTTCCATGGATGTTGTAATGTAGAGGGTAAGGGCTTGAATAGTATGTTTTTTCTTTTCTTTCTTTTTTTTTTTTCTTTTTTTATACATATATAAACAAGGTGGAAGTTCTTAGAAATGAATTACAAAAAAATTATTTTGTCTATTACTATTTTAACATATTTTAGAATTCAATTTCAATAAATTATTTAGTTTATTACTATTTTGAAAGGTTTTAGAATTCAATTTCATAGAATTCTTTTGGTTATTACTATTTTAAAATATTTTGGAAATAAATTTCATAAAATTGTTTTGTTTATTACTATTTATAAAAATTTTAGAATTCAATTTCAACAAACTCTATTGTTATACCTGGTTCGGACTTATTTGCTTGAAGAATAAAAGAGAGAGAGAGAGAGAGAGAGAGAGAGAGAGAGGAGAGATATTACGAAAGTGAAGTTTGTGTGATGATACGGACTTATTTGCATGAAGAATAAGAGGAGAGAGAGAGAGAGAGAGAGAGAGAGAGAGAGAGACCTGAGAACGATTACGAAAGCGAAGTCTGAGTGATGACGGAAGGAGTTAAGAGTTCCTTGAAAGAAAACCTTTGAGGAATAAAAGAATCCTTCAAGAAGAGGGGGGTGGGGTGGGGGGGGGGGCATTGACCTATAATTTAGATCCTCAGGTAAAACAAGATGCCATGATTTCTTCATGTGGGCATTAACGAGGTCCGCTATCCTTTGGTGGGGATTTGTTTATCATGTAACTAGAACTTCTTCATTTGTTGGTCTGTTGAGAGAGAGAGAGAGAGAGAGAGAGAGAGAGAGAGATTTTCAGTAGAGATAGTTGTTCTGATGAATTTTTTTGTTTCAGTGGGTAGCTAGAAAGTGTGTTTATGTATGTGGTTCTACTATTTTTAATAGAGAGAGAGAGAGAGAGAGAGAGAGAGAGAGAGAGGGTATATGCTTTGCTGTTTTTATCTGCTGATTTTTTTTAACAGAAAAAGAAAGTTTTTATCCTTATTTCTATTTTAAAAACAGAAAAGGTTTCTGCTTTTTTCTATCATTACTATTAAGAAGAAAGATCCAGTCCACCTCAGTTAATAAAAAAGCACAGGTATCAGACGCAGCGAAGGCAGGGCAAATCCAGCAGACTTTGAATCAATTTGGGGAAAAAATGGAGCCTCTCGTATCTTCTGGGCCAGAATGTCACTCAGTAATGAGGATTATTTCCCAAAATAGAATTCGGTTTTTGGAGAACATTTTTCGAAGATGAGTCCAAGCAGCTGGAGGGGAAACGAAGGCAATGGAAGAGAGAGAGAGAGAGAGATTTTTATTTGCATTCTTTTCAAGTCCTTTGTGTTACAGAAATGGAAAATGAGAGAAGAGTTTATATATATATATATATATATATTTATATATATATATATATATATATATTTATTATATATATATATATATATATATATATATACATGTATAATATATATATATATATATATATATATATATACATGTATAATATATATATATATATATATATGTATGTATGTATGTATATATATAAATAAATATATAGAGTAACCAAGCTAAAGAAGGAAAATGAGAACTGAAGTAAAGCCATTATGCTTTCTCCCTCACCTTAATGAACAATATCCATTTGGACTTGATTAATAAACCTACCACCTTCCACAGAAGGCAGACGTAATGCGAAGAAAGGGACCTCTCTTTAGGATAAGTCACCTACTCGAGAATGTTCCTTTAATGCCTCGTCAGGTAAGCGATCCTATTAAAATATGACCGCGTCTTGGCAGTGCCAAGGGGCATTAGCGTCTCCCTCTTGTACCCCCCCCCCTCCCCCTATGGTCCGCCCACATCAGGATCCCCTCCTATACCTCCCACAGGATGTCGTAACCCAAGGAGAGACAATTCGCGTCAGCGTTTTCTTTTTATCCTAGACGAGTCTGTCACGAAGTCATCCAGTGAAAAAGAAACATTAAGTTTCTCGTTAGGATAACCTTAAAACCAATGCCTCGTTTGTAACTCTTCCCCCTCCCCTTCTACGTTCTCCGTGTACCCCCCCTCCACTAACCCCTACCATCCCCCCCTCCACTAACCCCTACCCTCCCCCCTCCACTTACCCCTACCCTAGTCCAGATAGCCTTAAAACCAATGCCTCGTTTGTAACTCTTCCCCCTCCCCTCCTACATTCTCCAAGGTCCCCGCCTCCATTAACCCCTTCCCTCCCCCCTCCACTAACCCCTACCATCCCCCCCTCCACTAACCCCTACCTTCCCCCCCCCTCCACTAACCCTCTTCCCTAGTCCACCCATCTACCCCCCTGCTATAATGTAAGGCTTATCATCTAACTGGACAGGGCATAGTCAGCAACTTCTGGGGTTAAAATGGACTTCATATTTTAGGGTAAATTATCTCGGAGTCGTTTGGATTGATAAGTTACGATGCCGATGTATTTTTTTTTTTTTTTTTTTTTTTTTTTTTGGGTACGTCAAGTCTAATGGGGTTATTTTATGGTCACCCAATCGTGTTCTGATAAGATGAATGATAAAAACGAGTTTAATTTTTCGAATTAAAATCTCTCTCTCTCTCTCTCTCTCTCTCTCTCCTCTCTCTAACAAGAAATTTCTGAGTTTGATATTTTTGCTTATTTATTTATTATCACGAGTAGCCGACGTAGCTACGGTACAAGGCCTTGAAAAATGACAAATGGGTCTGACCAAAACATCATTTCTACTTCATATCTCTTATATTCTATTTGAACCCTAAGGTCTAACTCATTTCAACTTTGATCTGAATCATCGTAACCTATGAAAATAAAAACACTAAGGTCAATTTCTTTAGTTCAGGTACATTTGCACCGACTCGCAGCGGTGCCCTTTTAGCTTGGAAAAGTTTTCTGCTCTCTGATTGGTCAGAAGTATCTTGCCCCAACCAATCAGCGGTCAGGAAAATAATCCGAGCTAAAGGGGCACTACTGCGATTCGATGCAAATCTGCCTAACTAAAAAGAATTGACTATAGGAAATGAGAAGAGTAAACACTATGTTCATGAGGTTGCAAAAAGGAAGAGGACTGATGCTGATGAAGTAGAATCTTATCAAGACATATATGATTGCATTACTCCAACGGTGTTCGAATCTCCCCTTTAGCCTTCGCCAAAATTGAACATTTGGCGAAGGTTATATATTTACCTCAGTCTGTCTGTTAGTTTATTTTGTTTGTAAGCAACTTTACACTAAAACTATTGTACCGATTTGGACCAAACTCGGTAATCCTGTTGGGTATTACATTTTGAATAAAGTACATCAAAGTACAGGTACGTAGTGGAGTTCAAGATGTACTCACCCTACTCTGTTATATTGTTGCTTTTTTTATAAGCAACTTTGCACGAAAACTACTGTACCAATTTTGACCAAATTTGGCTGTCATGTTGGGTATGGCACAAGAATGAATCAAAGTACAAGTACTCAGTGAAGTTAAGATAGCCTAGCGTGGCGAAGGCTTGCTCTCCACCAAATGCCCTCTATAGTCAATTCGTGCCCTTTTAGCTCTGAAAAGATTCCTGATCGCTGATTGGTTGGACACGATAGTTTTAACCAATCATATAGCAGGAAAGTTTTCCGAGCTAAAAGGGCACTGCCGCGAGTCAGTGCAAATGCTCCTCATTGAAAAAAAAAATGATTATAGTTTTATATCTGGGAACCATAGGCAAGATAGAAAAGAACCATTTAAGGTCCGAAGGTTGATAGGGAGTCCAGTGCCCAAGTGAATTAGGAAGACCAACAGATCCTTTCCTTTGGTCAGGAAGCGTCAGTCTTCGTTTCGGGCCGGGTCCTATTGTTAAGTAAGGTCAGAAAACCCCCTACCCAAGCCCCTACCTAACCCCTTCCCCCTTGGGGAGAGGCGCTCCCTCCTTCATAATTATCGCCCGCAGTCGTATTGAATGTTTTTTTTCGGTCTGTGAGCCCACCCCCGAACAATGGGCGCCCTGATTAGAATAACTATTACTGACGCCCTCGTATTCATCCATTAAACGCCCAATCTCGCTTGATTTCAGTCTCCACTGTGCTACCACTATAAATCAAAATTAAGCCTCTCTCTCTCTCTCTCTCTCTCTCTCTCTCTCTCTTCTCTCTCTGTCTCTCTCTCTCTCTCTCATACATCTTTTTGTCTTTATTTCAGCACAGAAAAGTGCTCTCTCTCTCTCTCTCTCTCTCTCTCTCTCTCATACATCTTTTTGTCTTCATTTCAGTACAGAAAAGGTTCTCTCTCTCTCTCTCTCTCTCTCTCTCTCTCATCTTTTTGTCTTCATTTCAGTACAGAAAAGTTTCTCTCTCTCTCTCTCTCTCTCTCTCTCTTTCTCTCATACATCTTTTTGTTTTCATTTCAGTACAGAAAATGTTCTCTCTCTCTCTCTCTCTCTCTCTTCCTCTCTCTCTCTCATACATCTTTTTGTCTTCGTTTCAGTACAGAAAAGGTTCTCTCTCTCTCTCTCTCTCTCTCTCTCTCATACATCTTTTTGTTTTCATTACAGTACAGAAAATGTTCTCTCTCTCTCTCTCTCTCTCTCTCTCTCGTGTCCTCCTTCCAAGACAAGGAAAGGGCCAGCCACTATCGTTCCTTCTTGTTTAAACCATTACGTGGATCTTTAACAGCTCTGGAGCTTCGGTCTTCCAGGCGTGTTTTAACCATTTTGGGGAATCGCTGAATTTTAGATCAGAAATTTAAACTTCTTGTTTTTTTATTCTTATGGATATTTTTTCTTTATTGATTGTTTGTGTTTTTGTTGATGTTATTTGTATTGGTTTCCTGCTTTTGTTTTGAAATTACTGTATTTGTATGTTTTATTATGAATGATGTTATATGTTGTAAGTGACAGAATGGGCAAACGTTTAAGAAGGTTATAATAAAAAACGCGCTAGAGATTTGGACTAATTTTGTATATATACACACAAATATATATATATATATATATATATGTATATGTATATATATATATATATATATGTAAATACGTATGTATATTTATATATACAATATATTTGTATATATATATGTATATATATTTATATATATATATATATATATATATCTACTGTAAATTCAAAAAACTGGTCCACATTAAAAAATCAACAAAACGATTACATGATAAAATTTATCCCTTATCCTACCCCACTCCCCCTCTCACCTACTCCCTCCCAACCCCCTCTCTCTCTCCAAACAGAGCCCACCCTGAAACGGCAATAATATAGATTTTGCAATGTCCCATTTCGCAAAATCTCCCCCCAGTGAATAGAGAGGATTTTGCACTTCAGCATAATGTTCTCCTAACGGCTTGTGGGTTTAATTATGCAATGCGTCATTCATGAATAATTGTTGTTCAGGCTTTGATTGATGATCTCGTTTTGGTTGGTTTATGGTTTCATTTATGTGGGTTTTTGTTTACCTTTTTTGGTGGAGGGATTAAAAATTGAGTTAATTTTTGCCTCTTGGTGATGAAATTGTTTTTTTTTTTTTTAAGTATCTGGTCCGGATATCATTTATCTCTTTTCATTAAAGGAAATCAGCAAACCCTTCTCTCTCTCTTTCTCTCTCTCTCTCTCTCTCTCTCTCTGGTTTGGAAATTTATTAATCTTACCTCGTGTGGATAAAAGTAAGGACCAAGGTTTCTCTCTCTCTCTCTCTCTCTCTCTCTCTCTCTCTCTCACATCTATTTTCCTCTTCATATATACATTTTTTTAACTACATCCATCCAAAAGAAGCAAGATAATTTTGATGTTAATTTGAAAAATTAAAAAAATCCACATGAATTTCTTTAATCTTTCCAAAGCACCCCACTCACCCCCTCCCCACTCACCCCTTCCCCACTCACCCCTTTCCCCACTCACCCCCCTCCCCACTCACCCCCCTCCCCTCAGCTCTTCTTCCCGCAAGTGTAATTAGAAGCGAGGAGTTATTTTACAATCCTCGTTATTATGCTGTTTAATTAAGAAAATTGCTGTGATTATCCGCCTTAGCGAGCTGCGGTAAAAGGGCCATTATCCGGTGCACACAGCTCCGTTTATTTAGGTTCATTAAGGCGAATCAACATTTGCCATATATTTCAGGTAGAGAAGCGTTCGCTACTCGAGTTACGAACTGCTGGCGGAGAAGAGTCTGACAAAAGATGAATGGATGTGTGGACGAGGCAGATAATGTAGGCATTGGAGAGTTTTTTTCTAGAGGAGATTATGTGTATAGTATAGCTTCGTTTTATACACATATAGAAATATATATAAATATATATATATATATATATATATAATGAAGAGTCGAAATAATACAGTATCAAACATTTGTTAGATACACACATCATCATCATCATCATCATCATCATCGTCGTCTCCTCTTAAGCCTATTGACACAGTAAAAATGTTATGTATATGTCGGATGATATAATTGTTTTCCTTTTTGTATGTATTTACATATAAATTGTGCAATTATATATATATATATGTGTGTGTGTGTGTGTGTATATATATTATATATGTGTATATATATATATATATGTGTGTGTGTGTATATATATATATATATATATTTTGGTCTATATATAAATTTATATGTATATAAATATATATATATATATATGTGTGTGTGTGTGTGTATATATATATATATATTCACATACACACACGTGTATTTTTTTCATATTCAATGTAATAATTTTTGGCACATCTAAAATAAAGTCGGAAAAGTCTTTCATACTATCTAACTTTGACAGAATTGATTTAACAACCTCACCTTCATGTCTATGATTGCATGTGTTTATGTATCAATTTAAAGCAAAGCAACATGTATTCTTATCTTGCCGGAGTTAAGAATCCGATCACCTGATATATCAACTCTGTTCACTCACCCAATTGTCTTTAATGAGCCTGTGGTGTTATCTTATTATTTTATGTTGGAAGCAACGAGGTTTTCTCCGCCCCTGTTATTATTATTGTTATTGTTGTTGTTATTATTATCATTATTATTATTATTATTATTTTTATTATTATTATTATCATCATCATCATCATTATTATTATTATTATCATTATTATTATTATTATTATTATTATTATTATTATTATAAGCATAAGCTAAGCTACAAGCCTAGTTAGAAAAGCAGAATGTTATAAGCCCAAGGGCTCCAAGAGGGAAAGATAGCCCAGTGAGGAAACGAAACAAGAAAATAAATAAAATACAAATTATTATTATTATTATTATTATTATTATTATTATTATTATAAGCATAAGCTAAGCTACAAGCCTAATTGGAAAAGCATGATGCTATAAGCCCAAGGCTCCAAGAGGGAAAAATAGCCCAGTGAGGAAAGGAAGCAAGGAAATAAATAATCTACAAATTATTATTATTATTATTATTATTATTGTTGTTATTGTTATGATTATTACTTTCATTATTATTATAAGCCAAGTTACAGCCCTAGTTGGAAACAATATGATGCTATAAGCCCAATGGGCTCTGGCAGGGAAAAATAGTCCAGGGAGGAAAGGAAGCAAGGAAATAAATAAACTACAAATCATTACAATCATTATTATTATTATTATTATAATTATTATTATTATTATTATTATTATTATTATTATTATTATTATTATAAGCTAAGTTACAACCCTAGTTGGAAAAGCAGAATGCTATAAGCCCAGAGGGCTTCAACACGGAAAAATAGTCCAATGAGGAGTAAAACAAGGAAATAAATAAATTACAAGAGAAGTAATAAACAGTCAAAATAATATGTTTTATGAAGAGCAGCAACATTAAATTAGACATTTCATACATAAACTATAAAAACCTCAAAAAAAAAAAAAAATAAATGAGTAAAGAAGAGAAACAAGATATAATAACCTGCCTGAGTGTACCCTCAAGCAAGAGAACTCTAACCCAAAAAAGCCGGAAATACAACTCTACCTAAGACGCATTTCTTTATGTATGACGCGTAGGTGCGTCAAGGACGAGAGATTCGTTATGGAATGCTGCTTATCTGTCCGTAGACCTTCTGGTTGTTCATTTGTGCTGGTTCTGTGTTCAGCATTTTGTTCTACACTTGTAGAAGGATTTTGTTTGTTCTTTGTCGTATTCTGTTCTCGTTATTTGGAGGTTAAGCTTTTTTGGTCCGAGTCGATCTGATGTTATTTGGAGGTTAAGCTTTTTTGGTCAGAGTCGATCTGATTTTTTTGTATATTCTCAAATATTTGTTAACGTATAGGAACACTTTATTTGTTCTTTGTTGTGTTTTGTTCTTGTTATTGTTAAGCATTGTTTGGTGAACTGAGAGAGAGAGAGAGAGAGAGAGAGAGAGAGAGAGAGAGAGAGACTCCTGGGCGGATTCCATTCATCATCGTCATACCTGCTGATTGATGCTGTAATCGATGGTTCGGGATGTGTCAATATAACGCCTTTCCTTGTTTGCATTTTGTTTCTCTCTCTCTCTCTCTCTCTCTCTCTCTCTCTCTCTCTCTGGTTGTTTTGTTAAGAAACTGATCACCGAAAAGAGCACAAAACTCCATTTCTCACGAAGGGCCTATCGAAATTTTGATCAGGTCATAGGAGAGTTCTCTCTTCAAAATACTCATCAAAGATCAGATCAAATTATAGTTTAGCTCTCTCTCTCTCTCTCTCTCTCTCTCTCTCTCTCTGGTTGTTTTATTAAGAAACTGATCACTAAAAAGAGCACAAAACACCATTTCTCACGAAGGGCCTGTCGAAATTTTGATCAGGTCATAGGAGAGTTCTCTCTTCAAAATACTCATCAAAGATCAGATCAAATTATAGTTTCTCTCTCTCTCTCTCTCTCTCTCTCTCTCTCTCTCAAGGGAACTCCATTATGCGGTACCTTGAGTGTCTAGATACCCCGATCTCAGCTCATATGAGACCATTTGATATAAAATTTGCGCTCCTTTAGGTTCCAAGCCTTAGGATTCAGCCTTGGATCCTGATCTCCTAAGAGGAGTCGTAAATATCCTGCAGTGGCCTAAGCGAACATACTAAGGGTTTCTCAGGGCATAATGATCCCAGGGAAACTTACCTCGTTAACATCTATTTCCAGCTAGTATTGCGAGAGACCGAGTTCTGTAACGTTCGGGAGGTGATTAATGAAAGCGAAAAAACGTTTTTGGTTTATAGATCGGTCATGTTTATGAACACTCTTGTTCAGGGTGTTTTAAGGCCCGATTTTGGTGGAGAGTTTGATGATATTGAAGAAGGGTTTTTAGTCATTTCTTGGAAACGTTTTGGTTTAGTTCAGTAATGTTTATAGTCACTTTTGTTTGTACTTTTTAAGAAACGTTTGATACAAAGATTGATAAATTTGAAGGGGCCTTTAAAGAAATTCTTTGAAACGTTTTTATATAAAGTTTGTTAACATTGAAGAGTCTTTTAATGAAATTCTTTGAAACGTTTTAATACAAAGTTGGATAGAAGCGTCTTTTAAGGAAATTATTAAAACGTTTTGTTACAAAGTTTGAGGACGTGTAAAAGTCCTTTATGGAATTCTTGGAAACGTTTTGGTAAGGACTTTTTAAAAAACTTTCGCGTGCAGCTTGATAACATTTTAAATTGGCTGTTAAAGAAGATCTAAAATGTTTTTGAGATATTTATGTTTGGGAACGTTTTTTTGTGTACAAGGATAATTTACCATCTCAGCTTAGCCTGCCAAAGATATCCTGAAGAAATTTTTCTATTTCTTTTAAACCTCCTGAGGGTCGATACACAAACGTTTGGACGTCTAACAATAACAATAGAACTCCCAAAACGAACAGAAGAGGAACTCGAAAGTTTACTTTGAATTGCATCGTATGTTTCGCCAACGATCTCTCTCTCTCTCTCTCTCTCTCTCTCTCTCTCTACCCGAGGGACTGTGAGAGCTGAGCTACCAGAAATATATATATATATATATATATATATATCAGACACTTGGTTTTAATTATTTAGTTTGAGACTAAAATTATTGGCAACATTGCAATGGTAATAATAATATGATAATTTTGAAATTACTTCTGACCCCATTGCTAATTTGCTGCTTCACCAATAATATCAATAAAACTAGGTATTATTTACAAATAATTAAATTGTTTACAAATAATTAAAACTACAATTTCGTCATGGCAATGATTACAAAATCAAAATGGCATCCGCCTTCAAGTCGAGTCATACACTGTTAGCATTCTCTCCATCGTTTCAAAGAAATGTGTTTTCAAACTATTTATCGAGTTGCCAACACACATTTTCTAAAGATATCGTCCCCGACATTTGGTATAAAAGTCTTTCAGAGGTCGCGCAATTTCATCTTACCAGGCGTGCCATAATTTTTTTTCCACTAAAAAGAAAATGTGAAGTCTTGAAATGTGCTTAAACAATGCTCTTCTGACTGAATTTTATCTTAACGTCAGTTTGCCTGAGAATTTTACCTTACTCTAGTCGAACTGAGAGTTTCAATTTACTTCATTCTGACTAAGAATTTATCTCACTTGAGTCAGACTGGGAATTTTACCTTCATTTTGACAGAATTTTACCTTACTTCAGGCTGACTGAGAACTTACCTTACTCTAGTCTGATTGAGAATTTTACCTTGCTTCAGTCATACTTAGAAGTTTACCTTGCTTCAGTCATACTTAGAAGTTTACCTTGCTTCAGTCATACTTAGAAGTTTACCTTGCTTCAATGTGACTGAGAATTTACCTTACATTAATTAGGCTGAAAATTTACCTTACTTTAATCAAACTGAGAATTTACCTTACTTTAGTCAGACTTAGAATTTACCTTACTTCAGTTTAACTGAGAATTTTACCTTCAGTCTGACAGAGAAATTTACCTATATGAGAAACAAGATGTCGAAATTTTTCGAAGTGAAAATTAAACCTTCCTCTTACAAGCTACCCTCTTGAAAGGTACACCCCCCTCAATTTCCCTCCTCCCTCCCTCCCTCCCTCCCTCCCTCCCCCCTCCTCCCTCCCTGTTCAGAGAGACAAAGAAAGAAGGCAGGCAGCGGCATCATTAAATTGGCATTACAAAAATGCTGCCTCGTTACCACCCTTGTTTACTCTGCGCTGTTGGTCGGGGATCGCTAAGAATTGGTTTATTGAGCTCTTAGTCACTGGTGTTCTTTGATCCGGCTGGGAATGGCACATTATTGCGCTGGCTCATGATTACTTAACCGAACAATACTTTTGGGCTTTAGGCTTACCGCTCTAATGGGCTTTTCACCTGGCTATTAGTTGAGGGGGATTACTTAAATCGGCTGTTTTTCAATTCTCTGTACATCTGGTAAATCGACTGTTTCTCAATTCTGTGTACATCTGGTAAATCGGCCGTTTCTCAATTTTGTGTACATCTGGTAAATAGACTGTTTTTCAATTGTGTACATCTGGTAAATCGAGTGTTTTTCAATTCTGTGTACATCTGGTAAATCAGCTGTTTCTCAATTCTGTGTACATATGGTAAATCGACTGTTTTTCAATTCTGTGTACATCTGGTAAATCGACTGTTTTTCAATTCTGAGTACATCTGGTAAATCGACTGTTTTTCAATTCTGTGTACATCTGGTAAATACGCTGTTTCTCAATTTTGTGTACATGTGGGTGTTTCTCAATTCTGTGTACATCTGGTAAGTTGACTGTTTCTCAATTCTGTGTACATCTGGTAAATCGGCTGTTTCTCAATTCTGTGTACATGTGGCTGTTTCTCAATTCTGTGTACATGTGGCTGTTTCTCAATTCTGTGTACATCTGATGAACCTGCTGTTTTTCAATTCTGTGTACATCTGGTAAATCAGCTGTTTTTGAATTCTGTGTACATATGGTAAATCGTCTGTTTCTCATTTTTGTGTTCATCTGGTAAATCAGCTGTTTCTCAATTCTGTGTATATCTGGTAAATCAGCTGTTTCTCAATTCTGTGTACATCTGGTAAATCAGCTGTTTCTCAATTCTGTGTACATCTGGTAAATCAGCTGTTTCTCAATTCTGTGTACATCTGGTAAATCAGCTGTTTCTCAATTCTGTGTACATCTGGTAAATCAGCTGTTTCTCAATTCTGTGTACATCTGGTAAATCAGCTGTTTCTCAAGTCTGTGAACATTGGTAAATCAGCTGTTTCTCAATTCTGTGTACATCTGGTAAATCAGCTGTTTCTCAATTCTGTGTACATCTGGTAAATCAGCTGTTTCTCAATTCTGTGTACATCTGGTAAATCAGCTGTTTCTCAATTCTGTGAACATTGGTAAATCAGCTGTTTCTCAAGTCTGTGTACATCTGGTAAATCAGCTGTTTCTCAAGTCTGTGTACATCTGGTAAATCAGCTGTTTCTCAATTCTGTGTACATCTGGTAAATCAGCTGTTTCTCAATTCTGTGTACATCTGGTAAATCAGCTGTTTCTCAATTCTGTGAACATTGGTAAATCAGCTGTTTCTCAATTCTGTGTACATCTGGTAAATCAGCTGTTTCTCAATTCTGTGTACATCTGGTAAATCAGCTGTTTCTCAATTCTGTGTACATCTGGTAAATCAGCTGTTTCTCAATTCTGTGTACATCTGGTAAATCAGCTGTTTCTCAATTCTGTGAACATTGGTAAATCAGCTGTTTCTCAAGTCTGTGTACATCTGGTAAATCAGCTGTTTCTCAATTCTGTGTACATCTGGTAAATCAGCTGTTTCTCAATTCTGTGTACATCTGGTAAATCAGCTGTTTCTCAATTCTGTGTACATCTGGTAAATCAGCTGTTTCTCAATTCTGTGAACATTGGTAAATCAGCTGTTTCTCAATTCTGTGTACATCTGGTAAATCAGCTGTTTCTCAAGTCTGTGTACATCTGGTAAATCAGCTGTTTCTCAATTCTGTGTACATCTGGTAAATCAGCTGTTTCTCAATTCTGTGTACATCTGGTAAATCAGCTGTTTCTCAATTCTGTGAACATTGGTAAATCAGCTGTTTCTCAATTCTGTGTACATCTGGTAAATCAGCTGTTTCTCAAGTCTGTGTACATCTGGTAAATCAGCTGTTTCTCAAGTCTGTGTACATCTGGTAAATCAGCTGTTTCTCAATTCTGTGTACATCTGGTAAATCAGCTGTTTCTCAAGTCTGTGTACATCTGGTAAATCAGCTGTTTCTCAATTCTGTGTACATCTGGTAAATCAGCTGTTTCTCAAGTCTGTGTACATCTGGTAAATCAGCTGTTTCTCAATTCTGTGTACATCTGGTAAATCAGCTGTTTCTCAATTCTGTGTACATCTGGTAAATCAGCTGTTTCTCAATTCTGTGTACATCTGGTAAATCAGCTGTTTCTCAATTCTGTGAACATTGGTAAATCAGCTGTTTCTCAAGTCTGTGTACATCTGGTAAATCAGCTGTTTCTCAATTCTGTGTACATCTGGTAAATCAGCTGTTTCTCAATTCTGTGTACATCTGGTAAATCAGCTGTTTCTCAATTCTGTGTACATCTGGTAAATCAGCTGTTTCTCAATTCTGTGTACATCTGGTAAATCAGCTGTTTCTCAATTCTGTGTACATCTGGTAAATCAGCTGTTTCTCAATTCTGTGAACATTGGTAAATCAGCTGTTTCTCAATTCTGTGTACATCTGGTAAATCAGCTGTTTCTCAAGTCTGTGTACATCTGGTAAATCAGCTGTTTCTCAATTCTGTGTACATCTGGTAAATCAGCTGTTTCTCAATTCTGTGTACATCTGGTAAATCAGCTGTTTCTCAATTCTGTGAACATTGGTAAATCAGCTGTTTCTCAAGTCTGTGTACATCTGGTAAATCAGCTGTTTCTCAAGTCTGTGTACATCTGGTAAATCAGCTGTTTCTCAATTCTGTGTACATCTGGTAAATCAGCTGTTTCTCAATTCTGTGTACATCTGGTAAATCAGCTGTTTCTCAATTCTGTGTACATCTGGTAAATCAGCTGTTTCTCAATTCTGTGTACATCTGGTAAATCAGCTGTTTCTCAATTCTGTGAACATTGGTAAATCAGCTGTTTCTCAATTCTGTGTACATCTGGTAAATCAGCTGTTTCTCAAGTCTGTGTACATCTGGTAAATCAGCTGTTTCTCAATTCTGTGTACATCTGGTAAATCAGCTGTTTCTCAATTCTGTGTACATCTGGTAAATCAGCTGTTTCTCAAGTCTGTGTACATCTGGTAAATCAGCTGTTTCTCAATTCTGTGTACATCTGGTAAATCAGCTGTTTCTCAATTCTGTGAACATTGGTAAATCAGCTGTTTCTCAATTCTGTGTACATCTGGTAAATCAGCTGTTTCTCAAGTCTGTGTACATCTGGTAAATCAGCTGTTTCTCAATTCTGTGTAAATCTGGTAAATCAGCTGTTTCTCAATTCTGTGTACATCTGGTAAATCAGCTGTTTCTCAATTCTGTGAACATTGGTAAATCAGCTGTTTCTCAAGTCTGTGTACATCTGGTAAATCAGCTGTTTCTCAAGTCTGTGTACATCTGGTAAATCAGCTGTTTCTCAATTCTGTGTACATCTGGTAAATCAGCTGTTTCTCAAGTCTGTGTACATCTGGTAAATCAGCTGTTTCTCAAGTCTGTGTATATCTGTGATGATGTGTATGTGGTTAATTTTATTTATTTTCTTGTTAAGAAGTTATATATTATATTATGTAAGGGTAGAAGAGACTCTTTAGCTATGGTAAACAGTTCTTCTATGACACTCCAAAATCATATCATTGTTCTCTAGTCTTGGGTAGTGCCATAGCCTCTGTAACACGGTCTTCCACTGTTTGGGGTAGAGTTCTCGTGCTTGAGGTTACACTCAGGCACACTATTCTATCTTATTTCCCTTCCTATTGTTATTTTGAATTTTTTATAGTTTATATATGATAGATTTATTTTAATGTTGTTATTCTTAAATATCTCTTGTATTTTATTCCCTTATTTCCTTCCCTCAGTGGGCTGTTTTCCTTATTAGAACCTTCGGGCCTATAGCATCCTGGTTTTCCAACAAGGGTTGTAGCTTAGCAAGTAATGATAATAACAATAATAATAATAATAATAATAATATTTAATTGTCTAGTTACCTCCGCCAACGAAGCTGGGAGGAGGTTATATTTTTGCCCCTGTTTGTTTGTGAATAACTTCCTGGCCACAATTTTACTCGTAGAGTAGTGAAACTTTCATGGATCATTTTTTATGTTGAGACGTGGAAGTGTTTCAGTTTTGAAAGTCCTAGGTCAAAGGTCAAGGTCAGGGTAGGGCAAAACCTGATTAGCCCTAAGGAAAGCTGGTTTCGAGAAATAAGCTGCCGCGGCGAAGGTCTGCTTTTATAGTTTCACTTGTAAAGGGTACTGAACATACATGTCTCCTTAGTATAATAAATAGGAAGTTTCTCACTATATATATATATATATATATATAATATTCTTATATATGTAAATATATAAATAATATATATATATGTATATATATAAATGTATATAAATATTATATATATAATATTTATATATATATAAATATATATATATATATATATATATATATAACTAGTATACCTATGTGTGTGCCTGGTTTTAACATTCGCCTTGATCCTCTTTGAAGAGGATTAGAACGTACCAGAAAGGTACAGTCTTCAAGTTTCTCAACAAGACTTCAGACGTGTGTACATATGTTTGTATGTATGCACAATCCATGCATATACGAGTATTTGGTATCATATAACCTCCCTTTGTCTTCATTCAAAGTAAATCTCGCTCTTCTAAACATAAGACACGTTTAGCTTTAAGTAAACTTTTATATATTTCCCAGAAAACGATTTGATATTTCACAAGACATTCCATTTTGTCGCATTTTCCATCTGGGAATGACTTTGGTGATGCAGTTCACAAACCTTCGCTCTAGGTAATGTATTCTGTTCATAGATAATATATATATAAGCTCGCTCATGAATGGAACAGGCAAGGGACAATGACAATGCCCTAGCTAGCAGGACAATTCCTCAGAGACTGACCAAGCTCCATCTCCACTTAAGGTGGAACCAGGGAGGCCAGGGACTGGCTGCTGATGACCTTTAGGCTTTCCCAAACCACCCATCCTTAGCTCACAAGGATGGTGAAGTTGCAGACATTACGAAGAACTATCGAGATTGAGCGGGACTCGAACCCGAAGTAGGGAGGCTCACAACGATGGTGAAGGTGCAGTCAATACAAGAAACTATCTGTATTATGCCTGACTTAACTCCTGTCCGACAGAACGCCAGGCAGGGAGGTTTCCAATAAGCCATCACAGCCCAAACAATTTTCATGACCGGAACAAAAAAAAAAAAAAAAAAAAAAAAAAAAACAGTAAAATAGAATAAGTAAATCTGCGAACAACAACAACAAAACACACACACCAAAAAAAAAAAAAAAAAAAAAAAATAAATAAATAAAATAGAATAAATAAATCTGCACTTTGTATTAGACTGTCTCTCTGTTCTTTCCTACCCCGCATTTCTCTTCGCGCAACTGAGGATAAAGGGATGTTTCGAGTTCCAGCATTTCATGCCAGAATTGTTATCGTCTGGTTCGGATTGGCCAACTAATGCCTGGTAGTATTTTTGCATTTTTTTTCGAGCAATTTGGTATTTGGGTTTTGCTTTAGTTGAGAGATCTCTAGGTAAAATGCGTTTTTTGTTATTTTTTTTTATACATATCCATTTGCATATGTGAAGATATATGTGTATATATATATGTATATGTTTATATATATATATATATATATATATATATATATATACCGCTATATATATATGTGTATTATATAATACAGTATATGTGTGTGTATTAGTTGTATAGGGTATATAGAAATATATGTATATATATAAAATATATATATATATATATATATATACACACACACACACACACACATACATACATGTAATTACCACCTATATTATCAGGGTTTTAGTGAAAACCGAGCATTCATCGCTATAAAAAACACCACTTTGGAAATAAGCTAAAAAAATAGTTCAATATTTATATATTAAAATCCATCTATCCTGTCATTATCATGACAATGAAATCTATAGAGTTCATCATTGTATCGCCACAATGAGTCAGATAATCACTGCTGGAGTTGAGCTATTTAACAGCACAGGGGCTATTGGACGAGCCGCTATTTTTCCCATCCTTATTAAGCCTTTTTTATGACTTGCAAATGAGGACCAAGGACATCATCATGCAGTTTTAATATAATCTGTTCCAAACTCGTTTTTTGGAAATGCTTGCTTTTGGACGCTTGGCGAAGCTCATATTTGCGTAATTAATTCGCTCTCATTACTGAAACATGACGTATTGTAATGTTTAGTAAATTACTTGGCATATATTTAAAGGTGTATCATGAATCATCATCATCATCATCATTATCATCATCTCCTCCTACGTGTATTGACGTAAAGGGCTTCGGTTAGATTTTGGTATTGTAATGTGTAGTAAATTACTTGGCATATATTTAAAGGTGGATCATGAATCATCATCATAACCATCATTATCATCATTATCATCATCATCATCATCATCATCATCATCTCCTCCTACGTCTATTGACGTAAAGGCCCTCGGTTAGATTTCCGTATTGTAATGTTTAGTAAATTACTTGTCATATATTTAAAGGTGGATCATCATCATCATCATCATCATCTCCTCCTACGTGTATTGACGCAAAGGGCCTCGGTTAAATTTCGGTATTGTAATGTTTAATGAATTACTTGGCTTATATTTAAAGGTGGATCATGAATCATCATCATCATCATCATCATCATTTCCTCTACGTTTATTGACGCAAAGGGCCTCGGTTAGATTTCGTCAGTCGTCTCTATTTTGAGCTTTTGAACCAATACTTTTAAACCATAACCCTTTATGATAAACTATTCATTGGGTAGCCACCTCCATCCGGCTCCCTTCTAGCAATCTGGTAATACGAGTTATTCAAAGCTCCCAAAAATGAATAAAAAAAAAAAAAAAAAAAACTCATGGAAAAGTTACGTTTAGGTTTCCTTCATTTTTCACTACCCTTTATGATAAATCATTTTATGGGTAGCCACCCCCATCCGCCTCCCTTTTAACAATCTGGTAATAGGATCTATTCAAATCTCCCAAAAATGAATTAGAAAAAAATACTCATGGAAAAGTTACGTTTAGGTTTCCTTCATTTTTCACTACCCTTTATGATCAACTATATTATGGGTAGCCACCCCCATCCACCTCCCTTCTAACAATCTGGTAATAGGAGTTATTCAAAGCTCCCAAAAATAAATAAGAAAAATTAATAAAAAATACTCATGGAAAAGTTACGTTTAGGTTTCCTTGATTTTTCAATACCCTTTAAGATAAACCATTTTATGAGTAGCCACCCCCATCCGCCTCCCTTCTAACAATCCGGTAATAGGATATATTTAAAGCTCCCAAAAATGAATAAGAAAAATGAATAAAAAATACTCATGGAAATGTTACGTTTAGGTCTCCTTCATTTTTCACTACCCTTTATGATCAACCATATTATTGGTAGCCACCCCCATCCGCCTCCCTTCTAACAATCTGGTAATAGGAGTTATTCAAAGCTCCCAAAAATGAATAAGAAAAATGAATAAAAAATACTCATGGAAAAGTTACGTTTAGGTTTCCTTCATTTTTCACTACCCTTTATGCTAATCTATTTTATGGGTAGCCACCCCCATCCGCCTCCCTTCTAACAATCTGGTTATAGGATATATTCAAAGCTCCCAAAACTGAATAAAAAAATGAATAAAAAATACTCATGGAAAAGTTACGTTCAGGTTTCCTTCATTTTTCAATACCCTTTATGATCAACCATTTTATGGGTAGCCACCCCCATCCGCCTCCCCTCTAACAATCCAATAATGAACGAAAAAATCAATGTAAATATAGGTTTAGATTTCCCTCATTTCTGATTCCAAAAAGGAAAGGTTAATTGGGCGCTTTTAATGAATCATGGATGCCATGAATACGTTTCCCCCCCATGATTTAATTTTGATGTTCATTAATGAAATACATTCATGTTTATTCATTGTATTTATTTATGTAAATATTTTGTGGTGGTGGAGAGAATTTCCGCTTCAAGTTGGGAAGTGTTTAAAAGGCATTTTTATTTTTATTTCATTTTTTTTATTTATAGTTTATGAAAATTAAATTATTGGCTTTGCTTCATTTATTTGTTTTTTCGTTTTTTTGTTTTTTTAGTTTTTTTTCGTTTTTTCTTGTTTATGTTTTTGGCAAGATTTTTAGCTTAGCCTTTACTGATTCTTTCATTGTTCATTAATGTATTCTCTAAAATCCTCCTCCTCCTCTCTCTCTCTCTCTCTCTCTCTCTCTCTCTCTCTCTCTCGAGAAAAGGTAATGTCTTAGTAATTACCCGTACATATGTATGAAGATAAAGTATTCACATGTTAAAAATGGTATGGCGTGTGATTATTTGTATTTATTTTGTAATTTATAGTAGACACACACATACACACAAACACACACACACACACACATATATATATATATATATGTGTGTGTGTGTGTGTGTGTGTGTTTGTGCGTGTGTGCCCTCTTCGTCGGAACGGTTTTCATCACAAAAAAAAAAAAAATGAATAATATAACACTTTCGTACAGTGGAGTTCAGTACACTATGTCTGAAGTAAAAGATTTTTAGTCATTTCTCTCCTTTACTATTTCCTCACACCTCTTTTCTCCCTGAATCCCCCTCCAAGTATCTTGCTCCCTCCCCCTCCGCATAGTGTCTCTACGTCTGACCTTCGTTTTAGAGAGAGAGAGAGAGAGAGAGAGAGAGAGAGAGAGAGATGGGGGTGGGGGCGTCATATACAAATTCTTTCAATGCTGTTGTGAAGAACCTGTTTTTTTTTTTTTTTTCAAAACTCCTTTGGTTCGTGAAGATTTTTTTTTTTTTTTTTTTTTTTTTATAATCTGCGTTTGGGAGTGACAGCTATTGTCTTGTGCTGTTAATCACGTAAGGATTTTGGGTGTGGGAGTCTTGAGATGTTCCTGTGGCTGTTTATTATCGTTAGTGATGGATTGTTAACGTAAAATTTTAAGATTTTTATGTATTTACTTTCAGTATTTCTGATCATGTAAATACTTTTGATACTAATAGAGTTATTATTATTATTAGTTTATGTGACCCGTCAAAAATAACGGTAAAATATTTAGATGGATATGCACTCACACGCATCCTCCCCTCTCAACAAGGTGTGACTTCTTCCTCTCTCCCCGTACTCGAGAATGGTGAGAGGTGAACGTTACTGGATATATATATATATATATATATATACACACACTTGCTCTTTATTATATAGGGGAAATTATTATTATTATTACTATAATATATATAATATATGTATGTATATATAAATAAATAAATGTATATATATATATATATATATGTGTGTGTGTGTGTGTGTATACATATATATACACTTGCTCTTTATTATATAGGGGAAATTATTATTATTATTATTATTATTATTATTATTATTATTATTATTATTATTATTATTATTATTATTATTATACCACTTTGAATATTTCATTCCTCTATAAAAACCTATATTGCCAGATAACAGTAAACAGAAAGGGCGGCTTAAAGATTTAAAATTTCAAATGTCACTCATTAATGGAAGAGGCAAGGGACGGTGACAATGCTCCTTGCAGGACAATACCCTAGAGACTGACCATATAATATAATCAGCTCCCAAGCCTTCTCTCCATCCAAGATAGGACCAGGGAGAGCAAGGTAATGGCTGCTGATAACAAGGTTGGTAGACTTATTGGCTAACACCCCATTCTCAGCTCACAAGGATAGTGGGTTAGGAGACACTACAAGATTCTTGTCAGCTCGAGTGGGACTCGAACTCCAATCTAGCAGATTGCAAGTCGGATCCTTGAAAACACAATTTTCATCACTGCAAGAAACCATCGAGCTTGGTTGGTTCTCGAACCCTAGTCCAGCAGGTCGCCATCCCGATCCTCTATAACAATTTTCTTCATTACAAGAAGCTCTCTAGCTTGCACGGGTCTCGAACCCAACTTCAGCAGATTACAAGCTAGATCCTCGAAAACAACATTTCAACATTTCAGCACTACAAGAATCTATCACGCTTGAGTAAGTCTCGAACCCCAGTCCAGCAGATCACTAGACAGGGACATTTCTAGTATCCCCCAATACTCAAAAAACACCATTTTCAGCAGTACAAGAAAGTATCACGCTTCAGCAAGTCTCGAACCCAAGTCCAGCAGATCACTAGACAGGAACGTTCCAATATCCCCAAATCCTCGAAAACTTTTTCAGTTTCATCTCTCTTCAAAGTCGTTCTCTTCCCTTAAGTTTTTCCTCTCCTTCTTCTGGTCTTGCTTATCTTTATGGGCGGTTTCCTCAAGGTCCAGGTGGCGCTGTAAAACGAGAGAGAAAAATATATAAAACTGAAATAAAGAAAATAAAAAGAACTACGTACGATGTCTGGTGTGATGCGTTCGTTTAGAGAGATGACGAAATTTTGTTTTGGGGGCCAAGTCAAGTCACTGACTCTTGTGGCTAATGAACCTGGCTGAGAGGAGAGTGGCGATTGTTGGCGGTTTTTTTTTTTTTTTTTTTTTTTAATTTTTTTTTTATTTTTTTACTTTGATCGTGGAGAAGTTTTTTTTTTTAATTTTGGTTTGTTTTTGGATTGTTGAGACTTGGCATTTGGTTAGAAGTAAATGGTTAGTTGAGTGTGTGTGTGTGTGTATGTATATATATACGTTGTGTATATACACACACACACACACACATATATATATATATATATATATACATATATACACATTTATATATGAGAGAGAGAGAGAGAGAGAGAGAGAGAGAGAGAGAGTGTCTTTGATACACACACAATGAATGTTTTCAAATTGCTGTTGTTTCTCAATGCAATAAATACCGAGACTGGTGTAAAGGTAATTGACCATCAGTAAGAAATTAAACTCCCCCTCTCTCTCCTCTCTCTCTCTCTCTCTCTCTCTCTCTCAACCCAAATCACTTTAAATCACATTCCCCGTTTTCCCTCTTTGAGAAGCAGGTACAAAGATGATGATAAAAGCTCTTGGTTTTCATCAAAAGTTTTACGGACGATGAGAAGTTGTTTAAAAAGACTACATCTGGAGAGGGTCACGTCTCTCTTAAGAGGGTATAGTGCTGGGTATCTTAGACCCGTGCCCGAGGGATTTGAGTTTAGCAATGGATTGTTTAATGAAACTTTTTTGTCGTATGTTAAGTGTCAATTGATTCGTCTTTACTTCTTATGTCGTTTATTTATTTCCTTATTTCCTCACTGAGCTATTTTTCTATGTTGGAGCCCTTGGGCTTTATAGAATCTTGCTTTTCCACTAGGGTTGTAGCTTAGCTAGAAATAATAATAATAATGATGATAATATATATTAAGTTGTTGACAATTCTGTTTCCTTATTTTCTTTCCTCACTAGGCTATTTTTCCATGTTGAAGCCCTTGGGTTTATAGCATCCTGTTTTACCAATTAGGGTTTGTGGCTTAGGTAGTAATACTAATACTGATGATAATATAGGAAAATTAAGTATTTTGATAATCGAATTTATTTATTATGATGTTAACCTTGGCAACATAGGGATGATAATAAGAAATTAGTTATATACTCGTTGCTAACTATAGAGATGATAGTAAATAGTTAGTTATATAGCTGATTATAAGGGATGCTAATAAGAAATAAGTTATATAGTTAATTGTGGGTTAATTATATCATGATAAACACCTTGCCACTTGGAAAAAACTTTGATGACTCCCATATAATTGTAGATGCAATATAAGTAAATTAATTTTATAGTTAATTATAGGGATGATAAGAAATTATTTATATAGGTGATTATAGAGATGATAACAAATTAGTTATATAGCTAATTAGTAAACAATCATGATAAACACCTTGCCACTTGGAAAAAAACTTAGGTGAATCCCATGAAATTATTTATTCAATATGAGTAAATTGATTTTATAACTAATTGTAAGGATGATGATAAGAAATTAGTTATGTAGGGATGATGATATGGAATTAGTTATATAGCTAATTATTGGTTGAATGTATCATGATAAACACCTTTCAAATTAGAAAAAAACTTTGTTGATATTGATGTATTATTATTATTATTATTATTATTATTATTATTATTATTATTATTGCTAAGCTACAACCCTAGTTTGAAAAGCAGGAGGCTATAAGCCCGGGGGCTCCAACAGAGAAAATAGCCCAGTGAGGAAAGGAAACAAGGAAAAATAGAATATTTTAGGAACATTAACAATAAAATAAACTTTTCCTATATAAACTATAAAAACTTAACAAAACAAGAGAAAGAGAAATCAGATAGAAAAGCGTGCCCGAGTGTACCCTCAAGCAAGAGAACTCTAACCCAAGACATTAAACATTGAACATTTTAAGGTTTTCTCAAATTCACCTTCAGCGTTGCAGTGTCATTACGACGTTCCCACAGACATGTGGAAGTGGGCGGTAGAACAAGTGGTTGTGGGCGAAGGGGGGTGGGGGGGGGGGGGGCATTTTGAAGGCCACTAACACCACCTGTGCATATTAAGTGAGTTAGTAGCCAGGCTTCTATCAGAGGCATGCCCCCAAGGGCCATGCTCTCTCTCTCTCTCTCTCTCTCTCTCTCTCTGATAACCACTTTATGGTAACCCTATGTTTTTCTAATGTTGCTTTATTCTCTCTCAATTTTTTTCTTTCTTTATGATAACCACTCCCTTGGCCTCTCTCTCTCTCTCTCTCTCTCTCTCTCTCTCTCTCTCTCTCTTTTTTGAACTTTATGGTAGCCCTATGTTTTTTTAATGTTGCTTCTATCTCAATTTCTCTCTCTCTCTCTCTCTCTCTCTCTCTCTCTCTCTAATAAACACTCCATGGGCATATTTATATTTTTAATGTTGCCTTTGTATCTCTTTCTTTGATAATCACTCTATGGACCTTACTATATTTCTTTAAGTTCTCTCTCTCTCTCTCTCTCTC
>NC_090768.1:44823556-44833268 GCF_036898095.1 Palaemon carinicauda
TAAATCAATTGTTTTGACAACAGTGTCTTCATCATGCTCTCCTGCGGCTGTTGACGAAAAGGGCCTCGGTTAGATTTAGCCAGTCGTCTCTATCTTGAGCTTTTAGTCTCTTATCTTGAGCTTTTAAATCAATAGTTCCCCATTCATCATCTTCCATTTCACACTTCGTAGTCGTCATCCATGTAGGCCTGGGTCTTCCAACTCTTTTATTGCCTTGGGGAGCCCAGCTGAACGTTTGGTGTAATAATCTCTCTTGGGGAGTGCGAAGAGCATGCCCAAACCATCTCCATCTATCCCTCATCATGATCTCATCCACATATGGCACTCGAGTATGTGTGTGAGATAGGAGGGGGGGGATAGGTACCTTTTGTCTGGGGTTTTAAGGTGGGTACATTCTGTTGTGGTTCCTCCAGGTAGTTCTCTCGTGTATCAAATGCTCTGAATGGCGGAGAGAGAGAGAGAGAGAGAGAGAGAGAGAGAGAGAGAGATGGCTCTAATCCCGCTATGCCAAAAACGGGTCTTGGGTATGTCCTCTGATACCTTTGTAAAGAGTATTTGGTATTATTTTTATCGTTGAATTGCAGTCATGATGTACTAAAGATCAGAATCTCTGGCGAAAAGCTCGGGGAAATTCTCTCTCTCTCTCTCTCTCTCTCTCTCTCTCTCTCACACAGAAAAACAACAGCCATCATGTGGCCGAGTTTGCTTTGTAATGTTACCCTTTGGTAAACTCCGGCTTAGGTGCCTATAATCTCTCTCTCTCTCTCTCTCTCTCTCTCTCTCTCTCAGAAAGACAAAAGCCATGTTTGGCTTAGTTTGCTTTGTAATGTTACCCTTTAGTAAACTCCGGCTTACTCTCTCTCTCTCTCTCTCTCTCTCTCTCTCTCACATATCTTTTAACAGCAGCTCTCTCTCTCTCTCTCTCTCTCTCTCTCTACAGCAGTTTCCATATACCCGTTAGTATGCTTTACAAGATGCATAGGAGTTTATACTCTCTCTCTCTCTCTCTCTCTCTCTCTCTCTCTCTCTCAGAATATTTCTTTATCCAACACATATAATCCGCTGTGGACTCAATCAACAAATCTACGATTGTAATTGGAACTGATTTGAATGTTATCTTCTGTCCTAGCGCCTTTCATTCCCTCCTCGATCCCTTGCGCAGATTACAAAGTAGCGCAGGGTGCCAGCGCATAATGACAATGATCCGCGAGTAGGGTCTTTCATTTGTCAATCGCAACTATTGACGGGGACGTCTATGCAGTGGGATTATAGTAATCTGCTGTGTGAGGCTGTTCGTCAAAGCACACGACTTTGCAAGGGTGGATTTCTCTCTCTCTCTCTCTCTCTCTCTCTCTCTCTCTCTCTCTCTACAGGACAAAAGGCCTCAGACATGTTTTTATTCATGCCTGGGGTTTGGACAGTTTCATCACCAAGCTGGTCAGTGCGGATTGGTGATGGTGGGAGCTTTTTGTCTGATCGTCCATATTAAACCAACCTAGTATGGATGTCCCTGACTAGTACAGCTTTGCTTATCAAGGCGATATGTAAACCCTTTCATCACGTTAAGGTTTCCCAATTAGAAAGGTGTGTGTATATATATATATATATATATAGTTTATATATATATACTGTATATATATTATATATATATATATATATATATGTATATATATATATATATATATATTTATATATATATAGATAATTCCTTATCAGATTCGTCGTTGAGAGAGAGAGAGAGAGAGAGAGAGAGAGAGAGAGAGAGCTTATTTTGTAACGAAATATATGTCCGCGAGAACAATTTATTTGTTTTCTCCCTCTTCATCATCTTCCCGAAGAGCAGAGCAGAGAGAGAGAGAGAGAGAGAGAGAGAGAGAGTATCCGGTTGCCCGTCCCATCCTCGGCCGAGTTCCACATCTTTGTCTACGACGACTTAGAGCCCATATGGGGGTTTTAATAGAGTATGGAAACCATTCGAGGCCTGTGAATGGTCTCATTGTTGTTTTCCGTCTCCTCTTGGGGCCTTTTGAAGCTGCTCCTCTCTGTTGGCGAGCGACGGATCGGAATGGAGGCAGTTAGAGACATTTAAGCAACAGCTGTTGCCTGTTAAGACAGCCACATTCATGCGTAATGTGTTTATGCAATGGGTTTGTTTATTTACAATGCTATGTTTATTCCCTCATTCAATTGTTTATAGGGTAAGTTTGTTCCTAGGGGATGGGGGGTAGTGCGAAATCTGTATTGCCCTTACGTTCCTGGGTTTTTCTTTACCCACATGTATGTGAAAAGTCTAAATTCAGCAACATTGATGTGTAATGTGTTCATGCAATGGTTTGTTTCTTACTGATTTTAGGACTTTTTTGGAAAGGGGGAGGGGGGGAGGGGGTGGTATTGCGAAATCTGCATTGCCCTTACATTTCTGGTTTTTTCTTTACCCACATGTGTGTGAAAAGTCTGAATTCAGCCACATTACTGTGTATTGTGTTTATGCAATGCTTTGTTTCTTACTGATTTTAGGACTTTTTTGTGAGGGGGGTGAAGGGGGCGGTATTTGCGAAATTTGCAATTCCCTTACATTCCTAGTTTTTTCTTTACCCACATGTATGTGAAAAGTCTGAATTCAGCAGCATTGATATGTAATGTGTTTATGTAATGGTATTTTCTTACTGTTTATAGGACTCATTTGTTTCTTGGGGGCGGTACTGGGAAATTTGTAAAGCCCTTGTTGAAAATTCCTGGCTTTTTCTTTACCCACATGTTTGTGACATAACTATGAATCCAGTCCCATGGATGTGTAATGTGTTTAAGCATTGGTTTGTTTATTTGCTGATGTTGTTATTTACAGGACTTGTTTTTTTTCTGCCCTGTACCCTGAAATTTGTAATACCCTTACAATTCTGGCTTTTTCTGTACCCACATTTAAGTGGCATGTCTGAATTCAACCACATTGATGTGTATTGTGTTTATGTAATCGTTTGTATTTACAATGCTATGTTAATTAGCTCATTTAGTTATTTATAGAAAGGTTATGGGGTCCCAGTACTGCGAATTTTCTCGTGGCCTTACATTCCTGGCATTTTCTTTAGCCTTATATAACTTCTAGAAGTTTTATTCCTGCTGTGACCAGATTGTGGAATGATCTTCCTTATCAGGCAGTTGAATCGGTTGAGCTACAGAAGTTCAAACTTGCAATGAATGTTTATATGTTGAGCAGGCTGACATAAGTCTCTTTTTATGTTCATATATGTTTTTGTTCTTAAGATTTTTTCTATTTACTATTCATTAATTCTCTTGTAATTTTTTTTTTTATTAATTCAAGGATAGGTATCACGCTTCCCAAATATATTTTTTTTTAAAGAATTTTCTTATTGACGTTGTGCACATAGTACATACATCATACATACAAGCACAAGTGCATACACATACATTCACATATGTATTTAAGAATGTGTAATTTATATATATATATATATATATATATAATTTATATATGTGTATATATATTTATATATATATATGTGTATATATATTTATATATATATATGTATATTTTTATATATATATATATATATATATATATTTATGTATATCTATCTATCTATCTATATATATATATATATATATATTCAAATAAGCCATATATCATACTCCTCCTAATATTTGAATTCACTCTACCACGGGATCAGAGACCCAAGGTGGAATCAACTCATAGATAATAGCACGTGGTCGGCCGGGGAATCGAACCTGGGTCTCTGATCCCGAGGGAGAGAGAATCCAGATATTAGGAGTATAATTATATGGCTTATTTGAATATGAAAAACACTTCTAAATGTGCAAAATTTATCATATAAATACATATAGTTATCGGATGTATAGTGTGTATATGTAGGGCCTACATACATACATACATACAAATGTGTGTATGATTGCCTATTGCCATTTCCAGGACTATTACACAGAGTAATTCCATATGTGGCCAAAAGAACCTGGAATTCCGGGTAAGTTTTACGACTGGCATCGACTGAGGAGAGGCTTGGTTTTACTGCCATCCCTCACGTGAGCGATCTACCCTCCCCCCTTCATTTCCTCCCCCTCTCCCTCCTCCTCGTCGAGGGTAGGGGGGAGGGGTGTCATAATTCATTTCTATTTGAACCAAACATTTACTCCGAATATGTACCTACGAAGCTTGCCTTCCTTTAAAAGAATTTTTGCTTGAAGAAAATTGCCTCTATAAATGCCCAATGATATTTCATTTTCATCTTTATGGTACTTAGCAATACGGTTTGTATTGCTCTGCTCTGGGGCATTGAAATGTCTTGGCTCTTTGATCCCTGAGAGTTTCAGTCCCACGAAGGTTTTTTTCCTTATGGTATAAAGACCTCGTGATAATGGGGGGGGGGGGGGGGGGGGGAGAATAGTCCCAGCTGGGAGCCCTGTTGACCAATACATAAAACATGTGTAAAAAAAAGTAATAGGTTTTTGGCTTGTGATATCTACCGCTTCAGTACAGAGGATAACTTACCGCTTCAGTACAGAGGATAACTTACCGCTTCAGTACAGAGGATAACTTGTCCTTGATTGGGTTTCCTTTTTTAGGCCATTTCGTCCTGATGGAAGTTTCTCTAGGCAGCTTTCTACTATGGATATATCCTGCGGGTGATATACTAGAGATTTTTATTATTATTATTTTATTATTATTATTACTTGCCAGGATGCTACAAGCCCATGGGCTAAAACAGGGAAAATAGCCCAGTGAGAAAAGGAAGAAAGGAAAATAAAATATTTCAGGAAGAGTAACAACATTAAAATAAATATCTCCTACATAAACTATAAAAACTTTAACAAAACAAAAGGAAGAGAAATAAGATAGAAGAGTGTGTTCGAGTGTTCCCTCAAGCAAGAGAACTCTAACTCAAGAGAGTGGAAGACTGCAGAAGTATCACAGGGTTATCGTGTTTGTAACAGGGACGCGTTTAAAACAACTAAGGCTATCCTTCCCCGAATAGAATTAACCTTGTATATAATTATATGTGTATTATATACATGTTTTATGCCAATGAGGGTCCAGTAATTTTTATTTGTAATTGCAATAGTTATTTAGGGGTACTGTACCTTACTTATATCTTCAAAGGTAATTTGCTGTACATAAGTATCTGCTTATTTATATATACATGTTTTATGGCAATGAGGGACTAGTAAATGAGTCCTTTGTATTTAGGAATGTATGATTTTTATTCATATGTATGTGTGATGTGTCAATGCATTCGCTTTCCATTGAAAGACTTTATTATTATTATTATTATTATTATTATTATTATTATTATTATAGTCTCTTTATAGTTATATATGAAAGATCTATTTTTAATGTTATTATTCTTGAAATATTTTATGATAATTGTTCATTATCTCTCTTGTAATTTAATTCTTTATTTCCTTTCCTCACCGGGCTATTTTTCCATGTTGGACCCTTTGGTCTTTTAACATCCTGATTTTCCTAATAGTTTTGTATCTTGGATAATAATGATAATAATAATAATATAATCAAATGTTGTTGTTGTTGTTATTATTGTTGTTGTTGTTTTTGTTGTGTTGTTGCTGTTGCTAGCCAAGCTGCAACCTTAGTTTGAAAAGCAAGAAGCTATAAACCCAAGGGCTACAAATTCTACAACACTTATTTTCCCATGGAAAAAAAAACTCGCATTTAGACTATCATTTATACGAAGACAGGTAAACACAAACTACCTTTGTTTAACTAAACAAAGGAGTCTACCTGGATACTACCTCACGAGGTAAGGGCCACGTGTTGGGGCGTAGCTAATCTCTGTGCCCGGCGCCCATTTAGGCGTATATCAACGCAACATCTGTAAGGGGGGGGGAGGGGGGTCAGTAATTTGGAGGATTAGGAAGATGAAGGGTAAGGATTTAGAGTACTTGTGGTTGAGAAGGGTGAGATGATAACACCTTTTCTTGGGTTATTTATTTATTTGATTATTACTACCTCCGTCAACGAAGTTGGAAGGAGGTTATGTTTTACTCCCTGTTAGTGTTTGTAATTTTCTGTTTTGTTTGTGTGTGTGTTTATTTGAGAACATCTTTCTGGCCACAATTTCAATCGTAATGAAACTTGCAGGGCTTAACTGTCATGTAAAAAGCTGCAAATGATTAAATTTTGGAAGGTCAAGGTCAAAGGTCAAGGTCAAGCAAAATATCCAATTCACGTAATCAGCCATAAGTTTGGACATCGTTGTTACAGAGACTTCAAACTTGGTTCATATCTAAGTGTGTGAAAATCACACCAATTGATACACGCTAAGGTCAAAGGTCAAGGTTAAGGTCAAGAAATAGGCTGCTGCAGTGGAGGTCTGCGCTTTACTGAGTGGCCCTCTAGTTTGCTTATATGAATTGAAAATGTTGGAGAGCTATAGGGACTTAAGTGCCTTAGTCGTGTGAAATCTCATTATTATTCCTTGTTTAAGAAGAAACTTAAGGGTTTGAGTGAAATTGTGGTCATGTTTTTAAAGAGGCTCTTTAGCTGTGGTAAACAGCTCTTCTAAGTCTTGTTTTCTAATCTTGGGTAGTGTCATTGCCTCTGTACCGTGGTCTTGCACTGTCTTGGGTTGGAGTTCTCTTGCTTGAGGATACACTCGGGAAAACATTTGTTTTATTTCTCTTCCTATTGTTATTTAAGTTTATATAGTTTTTAATTTAAAAGATCTATTTTAATGTTATCACTCTTCTTGAAACATTTATAATGTTTATTACTTTTCTTTTAGTTTATTTATTTCCTTATTTCCTTTACTCACTGGGCTATTTTTCTCTGTTGGAGCCCTTGGTCTCATAGCATCTTGCTTTTACAATTAGGGTTGTAGCTTAGCTAATAATAATAATAATGATAATAATAATAATAATAATTTGATTCTGTTTTCTCTATTTGTTCGTATAGAGTTGTTATTATTTTGCCCTCTAGAATATGTATTTTGTAATTGTTTTGTATTTTAGACACTATATATATATATATATTATATATATTATACATATATATATATATATGTGTGTGTGTGTAATTTTGTTTATATAATATGCAATGTGCACAAATTGAATATATATATATATATATATACTGTTTATGTAGACGCAGATGTCTTTGAATATATACACATATACTGTATACTGTATTGAGCTTTACTTATGAAAATAGCAGTACCACAATTGCCAAAGAACATTGAGCACTTTTACTTCACCTTCCCTAGTGTTTGTGCTTGTGTACATAGCAACCGCATTTCCTCCTGAATTACCGAGAACGCTTGCCATTAACAGTGGCTTGCACGGTGACAGCTCTTATTTACTACTTGTCGGAGCCCATAAATAACTTCTTATAAGACGAAATCGATATAAACAAGAAAGGGACATTGAATATGATTGCTCTTTTTGCCTCGGACGTATATCAATATTTCATGGCTTTTTTCGTTTAGCCTTGACTGGGTGTAGTTGATGGAAGATTCAGTCTCGAGTTTACCTTTCATTACCTCCGCCATGCAAAGTTGGAAGGAGGTTATGTTTTACCCCCTGTTTATGTGTTTGTTTGTGAACAGCTTCCTGTGTTTTTCCATTTAGTCTTGACTTGTGTATTAATTGAAGATTTAGTCTTGATTTTACGTCTTAACTCAGACAACGAACTTGAAAGGAGGTTATGTTTTTACCCCCTGTTTGTATGTTTGTTTGTTAACAGCTTCCTGGCCACAATTTTAATGAAACTTGCTTGGATTAACTGTTATATAAAAAACTGGAAATGATTAGCTTTTGGAAGGTCAAGGTCAAGGTCAGAGGTCAAGCAAAATGTCCAATTCATGCAATCAGCCATAAATTTGGACATCGTTGTCATAGAAACTTCAAACTTGGTTCATATTTGAGTGTATGCAAATCCTCGCCTATTAATCCATGTTAAGGTCAAAAGGTCAAGGTCAGGGTTGAGCAAAAGATTGAGAAATAAGGTGCCGTGGCGGAGATCTGCACTCTACTGAGTGCCCCTCTAGTTATCCTTCAGTTTTTACTGATGTAGTTAATTGAAGATTTTGTCTTGAGTTCCCTTGCTGGTTTTTTCAATAAATTGAATTTTGATGAAATGGTAAGGCAATTAGGACGGGAAAATACTGGTGGTAAAATACAGGAGTTTGCTTTTCATTACGAAAGTATTTTATTGTAAAGGTTTTAAAATGTTAGAATCATTAATGAACATTTGGTATTGGCTTGGGATCATAAGTCTTATGAAGAGAGTGAGTTCAGGTATGGCTTTAATTTCGTGTCATTAGAACGAGTCTTTGAAAGTAAAAATGATTTGTAGTTGGAAAAGTCATTTAGATAGGGAATGGTAGTCTTTTTTTATACACACACACACGCACACACACACACAAACCAAAGCAGGCTATCCGTTGCAGAATGTTATTCATTACTAAAAATAAAAAGTCTCCTTTAAGTGAATCTTGTGGAACGTGCAAATCATCTAATAGTTCTGGTGTTTATAATTTTATGTGTGTGTGATATTCTTATTATCAGTCTTTGAATGCTGTAATACCCAATATAGATGATGTAGGTCATATAAGTAATTATATCTTTTACATCTTTTGTCGTAGCTACACTGGCAATTTTACGAAAATGAAGCCCTCACCAGAGAGAGAGAGAGAGAGAGAGAGAGAGAGAGAGATAATGAATGGGCTAAACATGAAGACATAGTGTGAGAAATATTATTTGAGAGAGAGAGAGAGAGAGAGAGAGAGAGAGAGAGGTAATGAATGGGCTAAACATGAAGACATAGTGTGAGAAATATTATTTGAGAGAGAGAGAGAGAGAGAGAGAGAGAGAGAGAGATAATGAATGGGCTAAACAATGAAGACATAGTGTGAGAAATATTATTTGGGAGAGAGAGAGAGAGAGAGAGAGAGAGAGAGAGATATTACTCTTAGAGATAGATAATGGCTAAAGATTACGTGCCACACAATTATGCCAGAGTGAAGTGCAAAGTAAGACTCGTAAGTTTATACTCAAAGTGAAAATATTGATCAGCTAATTTGGCCAGACACGAACAGGCCCAACCACTTAAGATGAAGACTTGGATAGGAAAGCGCAGCGTGCAGCATACAAATGAGAGGCAGGTCTTGTAAGTGGCTTATTATGATATAAAGCAAGATAATCTTGAAGGCTTGAGATTCGATGGTTAATGAAATGTCTTTTTTAAAGATTTAAAAGGCCGTTCGTGAATGGCTGAGGCAAGGGACAGTGACAATGCTCTAGAGTCTAGACACTAACCATATATATATGATCAGCGTCCAAGCCCCTTCTTCACCCAAGGTACGACATGGGAGGACCAGGCACTGGCTGCTGATGACTCACCAGGGTGATCTATAGGTTTCCCCAAATGCCATTGAAATGTCTTTTTAAAGATTTAAAAGGCCGTTCGTGAATGGCAGAGGCAAGGGACAGTGTCCAGTGCTCAAGAGACTAACCATATATATATGGTGAGCGTCCTAGCCCCTTCTCCACCCAAGGTAGGACAAGGGAGGGCTAGGCTCTGGCTGCTGATGACTCACCAGGGTGATCTATAGGCTTCCCAATTGCCCCTTCCTTAGCTCACAAGGATGACGAGGATGCGGACACTATAAGAAGCTATCGAGCTTGAATGGGACTCGAACTCCAGTCCAGTAGATCTATAAGCTCG
>NC_090768.1:44833768-44846268 GCF_036898095.1 Palaemon carinicauda
GCTTCAAGTGCAGTAACGGGGTTAAACCTAGTATTTTTGATAGGTTTTTCTACTTTAGAAAATGGTCGCATTTCAAATTACCGTTAATAATAATAATAATAATAATAATAATAATAATAATAATAATAATAATAATAATAATAATAATAATAACAATAACAAAAACCATTTCTAAAGAAAATATGACACGTATCTTTATAAAATATTTTATTAAAATCTTAAATTAATTTTCAACCTACGCATCTAAAATACCAAATAAACATTATTATTATTATTATCATTATTATTATTATTATTATTATTATTACTATTATTATTATTATTATTATCATCATCATCATCATTAATAATAAAATAATAATAATAATGATAGCAATAATAAAAATAATAATATTATTATTATTTTATTAATAATAATAATAATAATAATAATAATAATAATAATAATATTAACTAATAATTCAATAAAAATGCAAAACACCTACATACACATAATATACAATAACAATAACAACAACAATTGCAGCCGTATCTACTCCACTTCGGGACAAAGGCCTCAGACATGTCTTTATTCATGTCTGGGATTTAGACATTTTAATCACAACGCTAGCCAGTGTGTATTGGTGACGGTGGGAGACTTCAGCCTAATTTCTCACAGCATACAAAACTAGCATGGGTGACCCTGACTAGTACAGCTTTGCTGATCATGGCGATACACTTAGAAAAGAAGTACATTATATATAATATATATATATACATACATATATATATGATATATATATATACATATATATATATATATATATGTATGTATGTATATATATACATATATACAATTTTATATATTAATAAATCAATAACTTATTACTAAAGCAAATATAGGACACCGCTACGGAGGCCTTCCATATCTGTTCACCTGAACAGAATACTCCTATATCTGTTCATCTGAACAGAATACTTCTATAACTGTTCACCTAAACAGAAGCCTTCTATATCTATCACCTCAATAAAATACTCCTATATCTGTTCACCTGAACAGAAGCTTTCTATATCAGTTCACCTGAACAGAAGTTTTCTATATCTATTCACCTGAACAGAATAATCCTATATCTGTTTACCCGAACAGAAGCTTTCTATATCTGTTCATGTAAACATAATACTTCTATAGCTGTTCACCTGAATAAAAGACTTTTATAACTGTTCACCTGAACAGAATACTTCTATATCTGTTCACCTGAGCAGAATACTCCTGTATATGTTCAACTGAACAGAAGTTTTCTATATCTGTTCACCTAAACAGACGTTTTCTATCTCTATTCACCTGAACAGAAGCTTTCTATATCTGTTCACCTGAACAAAAATAGTCCTATATCTGTTCACCTGAACAGAATACTTCAATATCTGTTCACCTGAACAGAACACTGAAAGAGTCGTCATAAAGGGGTACGCTAGCCTTCCACCCCCCCCCCCTCCTCCCAATTCATTTTTAATCCGGAGGCAATTAAACTATGAGCGAACAGCTGATTGCCAATACAATAGCAAAGATAGGTTAAGCCAATTTGAACAATCCTCGCTAATCCCTAGTCGATTAGATTTTCTTCCTAACATTAATTCGGTTCAGAGAACTCAGCTTTTGACTATTATTATTATTATTGTTATTATCATTATTATTATTATTATTATTGTGATGTTTATTATTATCATTATTATCATTATTAATTCGGTTCAGGTCACCGCTTTTGTCTATACGGCAGTTGGAATTATTATTATTATTATTATTATTATTATTATTATTATTATTATTATTATTATTATTATTATTATTATTATTATTATTACTTGCTGGGCTACAACCCTAGTTGGAAAAGCAGGATGCTATAAGTCTTAAACAAAGGGCTCCAACAGGGAAAATAGCTCAGTGAGGAAAGGAAATAATATATATTTACTGTCAATTATTATTAAAGGTTAAAAGAGAGAGAGAGAGAGAGAGAGAGAGAGAGAGAGAGAGAGAGAAACCCATAATCTTTATTATATAAGGGGAGATATTTATGCATAAAGTATACACATACCATCACACCAAACAGCAAAATATAATAATAATAATAATAATAATAATAATAATAATAATAATAATAATAATAATAATAATAATAATATTTTTTTCCTCTGAAACTAAACTCTAACAATGTTCGAAATATCAAAAGCCACGAATAACAGAAATTCTCTTTGTCGTCTGCCCTCTCGAGATTAATCCAGAGCAAACACTAATTACTGATCTCCCAGAGCTAATCAGGTTACCCTAACAGGATGGAAATACATTGTTCCATCCATAACTGCCGAGTGACGGAGCGAGGATGGTCTTAAATTGAGGTCTGCATGATATATTTACCTGGGAGTTCTGAATATACTTCAAAATCATTCAAGTATCGTAGTTTTTGTAATTTCAATTTTTACCTCCGCCAACGAAGTTGGAAGGTTATGTTTTATTATTATTGTTATTATTATTATTAGCTAAGCTACAACCCTAGTAGGAAAATGCTATAAGCCCCAGGGCTCCAACAGGGAAAATAGCCCAGTGAGGAAAGGAAATAAGGAAACTACAAGAAAAGTAATTAACAATTAATAAAAAAAATATTTTAAGAACAGTAACAACATTAAAATAAATATTTCAAACCCCCTAGATTTTGACCATAATACATATGATCAGCGCCCAAGACCCCTCTCCACCTAAGCTAGGACCATGAGGGGGCAGGCAATGGCTGCTGATGACTGAGCAGGTACACCTATAATCTCCCCAAACCACCATCCTTAGCTCACAAGGATAGTATGGTTGCAGCGACCGAAGGATCTAACGAGTTGGAGCGGGACTCGAACCCCAGTCTGGCAATTACCAGGAAAGGACGCTACCACCAGGCCACCAGCAAGATATTTTTTTTTGGGGGGGAGTCAAAGACAATTAACAGGTATAATAAGGAAACATTTCTATAAATCCTAAAATTTGCATAAGAGGCTGGGGAAAAAAGAGAAGACGATGGATTGAGGAACTAAGAAAATTTCGCTTAATCAGAACATAAAATAGATAAATAGATAAAATACCAACGAGATAACTAAGATTCCGACAATATTTCACAATCGATAGATCGATCGACCTAACCACCCCCCCCCCCCCCTCTCTCTCTCTCTCTCTCTCTCTCTCTCTCTCTCTCTCACATCGAAATGTCACTGATTATTGGAATTGGTGACTCACAGAGCAGGAATGAGCGAACGCAGCCAATTGTCTCTATCCTTTCGGTCCTCCTTATTTTCTACATCCTTCTGTCATATTTCATAAGCGTCCCCCCCGGGTCCTCTTCAATATATCCTTGAGGTGCTTGACCCTCGATATCCTACTGTGCTTCCTTTATCTCACAGATAAGACTGTTAAGGCTTTTATTGGAATAATTTTTTCAAATGTAATTTTAATATGGTTTTCACGGTTGATTTAGATCTTGATAAATATCATTCAATTTCTAGAATATAATCTTTAACCCTAAATGACCAGGAGGATATGAGTCTTTTTATAGTTTATTTATGACATATTTATTTTTCATGTTGTTAATAGTTTATATATGACATGTTTGTTTTGACGTTGTTACTTATTTTAAAGTGATTTATTGTTAATTTGTTCTCTTCATTTATTTATTTCCTTATTTCCTTTCCTCACTAGGCTATTTTTGGAGCCCCTGGGCTTATAGCATCTTGCTTTTCCAACTAGGGTTGTAGCTTGGATAGTAATAATAATAATAATAATAAATCTAACCAGAAATAGATAATTCTGTTATGTATTTGAATCTTAATAAAAATCCTTTAATTTCTAGAACAGAAGTTTTAACCTTTTATGAAAATTCCAAAATTATAATAATTATAAATCTAACTTGATTTAGATTCAAACTACGAAAATAAATCATTTATATAAAAAACATTTTCTGCAAGTTTGAACTTATGATTGATTGATTGATTGATTTAAAGTTTTCAGGTTGAACTTATGAAGTTATGCCGATTCAAACTACGAAAATAAATCATTTATATAAAAAAATTTCCTGCAAGTTTGAACTTTTAGAAGTTATGCTGATTCAAACTACCAAAATAAATCATTTAGATAAAAAACATTTTCTGCAAGTTTGAACTTTTGAAGTTCTACCGATTCAAACTACCCAAATAAAATCATTTATATAAACACATTTGCTGCCAGTTTGAACTTTTGATTTGCTGCAAGTTTGAACTTCTGAAGTTATGCCGATTCAAACTATGAAAATAAATCATTTATATAAAAAAAATTTCCTTCAAGTTTGAACTTTAGAAGTTATGCCGATTCAAACTCCCCGATTAGGAAGACTATCCGAAAATAAATCCTTTTAGATCACAGACAACCTGGCACCCCCTAACAATATAAAAAACATTTTTTGTAAGTTTGAAATTCTGAAGTTCTACCGATTCAAACTACCAAAATAAATCATTTATATAAAAACATTTGCTCTAAGTTTGAACTTTTTGAAGTTATGCTGATTCAAACTACGAAAATAAATAATTTATATAAAAACATTTTCTGCCAGTTTGAACTTCTGAAGTTATGCCGATTCAAACTCCCCGATTAGGATGATTCTCCGAAAATAAATCATTTTAGATCCCAGACAACCTGGCACCCCCTAACAAGATGTTCTTAGAGGGATGTTAGCCCACCTGCTGACCTATTCGAAACTGAAAGGTCGGATGCTGATCGTGAAATACGAAAAGGGGATATTTATATAGAATATGAAGAATAATGAACTTTTTCCCCCCAACTTGTCTCTTTCTGAAAGGTCAGAGAGAGAGAGAGAGAGAGAGAGAGAGAGAGAGAGAGAATATATACAGGAAAAAATGAACTTTTTCCCACCTGGCTATTCCTTAAAGGTTATATTTAACCAGAGAGAGAGAGAGAGAGAGAGGAGAGAGAGAATATATAAAGGAAAAATGAACTTTTCCCACCTGGCTATTTCTTAAAGGTTATATTTAACCAGAGAGAGAGAGAGAGAGAGAGAGAGGGGGGGATTATGCAGGAATATGAACTTTTTCCCAACCTTTCTATCTCTTAAAGGTTAGATCTAACCAGAGAGGGAGAGAGAGAGAGAGAGAGAGAGAGAGAGGGGGGGGGGCTGTAGAAAGTTATCCCACCTGTGTCTTTCTAAAATGTCAGATTTAACCAGCCTCCCTCTGAGAGAGAGAGAGAGAGAGAGAGAGAGAAAGAGAGAGGGATTATGCAGGAATATGAACTTTTTCCCAACCTTTCTATCTCTTAAAGGTTAGATCTAACCAGAGAGAGAGAGAGAGAGAGAGAGAGAGAGAGGGGGGGGGGGGCTGTAGAAAGTTATCCCACCTGTGTCTTTCTAAAATGTCAGATTTAACCAGCCTCCCTCTGAGAGAGAGAGAGAGAGAGAGAGAGAGAGAGAGAGAAATATGCAGGAAAAATGAACTTTTTCCCACCTGTCTATCCCTTGAAGGTTAGATTTAACAAAAGAGAGAGAGAGAGAGAGAGAGAGAGAGAGAGGGGGGTTTCCTTCCGTTAAGATCCTCATCCCTCTGAAATCATCATCATCATCATCTCCAAATTCCCCACAATGCCCTACCACCTCCCTAATCCAGACCAATCAGGGCTCATTAATATTTTCCTCAGCACCAAGCGAAATGCTAATTCTCTCCTTCACCACTCAGTACAACATCGCTCTAGGCCTGAACAGAGAGAGGAGCTCTGAAAGACGGATACAAGTCCCTTACTCCCTATGCAAATGAGTTGCAAAATTATATGTGGGGGTTGATTATACTCGATTATTTTTAATAAGACGCATTTGCATTGAATCGCAGGGTTGCCCTTTTAGCTCGGAAAAGTTTCCTACAAGCTGATTAGTTAAATTATCTTGTCCAACCAATCAGCGATTAGGAAACTTTACCGAGCTAAAAGGGCACCCTGCGAGTCAATGCATTTGCACTAAGTCGCAAGGATGCCCTTTTAGCTCAAAAGTTTCCTACAAGCTGATTGGTTAAATTATCTTGTCCAACCAATAAGCGATTAGGAAACTTTTCCGAGCTAAAAGGGCACTCCTAGGAGTCAGTGAACATGCGTTGACTCAGGGGGGTGCCCTTTAACTAGGAAGAGTTTCCTACCAGCTGATTGGTTAAAATTATTTTGTCCAACCAATCAGCGATTAGAAAACTTTCCGAGCTAAAACAGCACCACTGCGAGTCATTGCAAATGCTTTGACTCGCAGGAGTGCCCCTTTAGCTCAATAAAGTTTCCTACCAGCTGATTGGTTAGAATTATTTTGTCCAACCACTCAGCGATTAGAAAACTTTTCCGAGCTAAAACAGCACCACTGCGAGTCAGTGCAAATGCGTCTCATTAAAATAAATTGACTATAGCTAATAAGACTTGCACTTTATGCATAGCTGGGAGGCAAATCAGCTCACGTGAGGCAGACGAGTTTAAGTTGATTCGTGTCACATATTGTACGATGATCAAAGAATTCGAGTGTATTTAGGTTTTTAGAATTTATCTTCAAAGAAAATAGACAAAAATATATATTTTAGAGAATATCGTAAGGGTTAGGATTTTAATAAATTATTATTATTATTATTATCATTTCTAGGAAAGCTACAACCCTATATGGAAAAGCATTATGCTATAAGCCCAAGGGCTTCAACATGGAAAAAAGCCAAGTGAGGTCTTTGTCCTGTAGTGAACTAGAAACTGCTGCATTTGTTATTGTTAAATAGTTGTTATAAAGAGAGAGAGAGAGAGAGAGAGAGAGAGAGAGAGAGAGAGAGAGGGGGGGGGGGGGGGGGGGGGCAGACTTCACCCAATAATTTGCCCAGAGCGAGCGTCGTAATCAGGGGTGCCAAATGAACAAGGCAATCCCTCCGAAATAGCTTCTTTTGGGTCTGCATAAGGACGAACCAATAGTCAATTAATTACCCAAACCACTCTAATGACAGATGAATCCAGGAAAACTCCCACTAATGAACAAAGTCAATTATCCCTCGTTTGGTGGGAGGCGAAAGGAGGTGGGCTGGTAGGAGACGAAAGGGGGCTTGCTCCTTGAGCAAGACGTTCTATAACGAACGAAGAAACGAACGAAGGAGGAAGAGCAGGAGATGGGAAGAAGGTGGGAAGGGTGGAGATGGATGTGAAATTTAAGGAAGAGAAATGGGATAAGTGATTCATGGAAGAGAGAAAGGATGAGTAAAATGTGGGAAAGGAAAGGAAGAGAAATGGGATAAGTGATTCATGGAACAGAGAAAGGATGAGTAAAATGTGGGAAAGGAAGATATTATGATGAAAGAGAAAAGGATAGTAATTTATGGGAGTTGAAAGAAAGATAATGGGGGAGAAAGAAATGAGGAATCAAGATGAAAACTGGGAGGAAAGGAAGATAATTTCTGGGAGAGAGCAGGGAAGATAATATAATGGGAGAGAGAAGGATGGGTAATTCATGGGAGAGGGAAGGAAGATATTGTCAAGGAAGAGAAAAGGATGAGTACTTTATGGGAGAGAAAAGTTAAGGGAATTTATGGGAGATAAATCAAGGGAATTTATGGAGAGAAAATGAAAAAAAAATCAGGATAGAGATTTCATGAATAGAAAATTAAGAGAATTAGAAGAGAAATTAATGGGAAGAAAAAGGAAGAGAAGAAAGGAAGAGACAAAGGAGAGGGAGGAGTAACAGGTAATAAGGATGAAGACTAGGGAAGTATAGGATGAGAACGTTAGTTTAAAAGTTTAAAGGCCACTCATGAATGGAAGAGGCCAGACAGTGACATTGCCCTATCAAGCAGGACAATGCCCTAGCGACTGACCACAGACATATGATCAGCGCAAAAGGCCCCTCACCACCCAAGCTAGGACCAAGGAGGTCCACGCAAATGGCTGCTGACGACTTAGCAGATAGACCTACAGGCTCCCGCAAAACACAAATCATTAGCTCACAAGGATAGTGAGGTTGCAGTGACTAAAGGACCTAACGAGTTTTGAGCGAGACTCGATATAGGCTTCCGCTAATCCCCAATCATTAGCTCACAAGGATAGTGAGGTTGCAGTGACTAAATGACATAACGAGTTTTGAGCAGGACTCGATATAGGCTCCCGCAAAACCCACATCATTAGCTCACAAGGATAGTGAGGTTGCAGCGACTAAAGGAACTAACGAATCTGAGTGGGACTCGAACCCCAGTCTGGTGTTCACTACGCAGGGACTTTACCCCATCGGCCACCACAACCATGAGGGGCACAGCGAAATTATGATAAAGGAAGAACAGATATTATGATGAAAATGAGAACTTAGAAAAATTTGATAATGGATAAGAAAAACAAACGATAACAGAGAAGACAAACCAACCATTAACAAGTTGCCAGAAAATAATTCAGCCTCATTGTCGCTCATTATCATTTTTTTTTTTTTACAATCAGGGAATCATTAAGAATCTCCGCCACCAATCATTATCTCCAGATTGGAGATTGGAACTAACGACGAGTCAAGAAGGGTCATTAATTGCCCTCATTTGCGGACTGAATCCTAATTAGGTCGTTAGGTGTAGAGGCAATGAGTTCATGATCTCTCAATGTTCATCATTCCATATAATGAAAGAATTTAGGGCGTTTAAAGGTTTTTTTTTTATTTTTCTTCATTGTTTCATCGATTCCTTAAACGTCTTTTTATGTTATTCTATATTACAATCTTTAAATGTGTATTTGGAATATGTTTAAATAGGATATATATATATATATATATATATATAAAAATATATTATACATATATTCAGTATATTACATATAAACAATATACATATATATACATATATATGCACTTCACACACACACACACACACACACACATACATATATATATATATATATATATACAGTATATATATATATATATATATACTTCACATATATACATATATACCTTATATACACAAAATCATATAATATCTATACACAAAACACGTGCGTGTATACATATACATATATTATCTAAAACTACAAAAACAACCATAAAAATCCTAAAAAATAAACAATATTCCCAAAAGCCAAAATTATAAAACCAACCATTTCAAATAATTCATGACGACACGAGACAAGCCCAATGAGGATATAAAAAAAAAAAAAAAAAAAAAAAAAAAAAAAAAAAAAATTTGCAAATAACCTTTGCTTGGACAAACTATTCCACCCCCCCCCCTCCCCCCGCCAATGTCTCGTAAATCAACACGAAAAAGACGCGTACAAATATTGAATGGAAGTTTATGGCATAATCGATTGGGGACCAAAAATGAAGGTTTGATACTTAATATGGATTCCAAGACGTTAGGTCGTGACACTGGCATGTCAGTCAGCCCTTTCTTTCTTTTTCGTTGTCACTTTCTTCTAATATACATACATATGTATATGTATGAATAAATAGAAAGATGTATTGCATATAATATATATTTGTTTTAATAAACACATTTTATACATGTATCATATATAATACAAATATTATATAAATAGATATGGATAGATGTATTATATATATTGCATATATATATTAATAAATACATTATACCCATGTATCATATATAATACAAATATTATTATTATTATTATTATTATTATTACTTGCTAAACTACAACCCTAGTTGGAAAAGCAAGATGCTAGCCCAAGAGATCCGACAGGGGAAAATAGCCCAGTGAGGAAAAGAAATAAGGAAATAAACTATATGAAAAGTAATAATCAAAATAAAAAAATTAATTATCAAAATAAAACATTTTAAGAACAGTAACAACATTAAAACAGATGTTCCGTGTTTGTATATATACTGTATGTATATATGTATATATATCATATATATATATATATATGTATATTTACATACATACATATATATATATATATATATATAAAGATCAATAATATCCCTTCCTCCAACCACACCAGGCTCTTCCAATGCAAAATACGGCACTAATACCTACAAAAAATATTAATAAAATAATAAAATAAACAGAACAGACTGTTCTACAAGTAACAATTCATCCGGACATTAAAACTAATGTTTTGCTTCCACGTGAGCCCCATTTAAAAAGAGCGATGCATCAGCGCTCACTGGAAACTCATCATGGAGAACTGTCGTCGTTTAATGTCATTGCTTCCATTAGTACTGACGGTGTTGGTGCCAATGCAAAATAATACCAGGGCTGTTACTGTACTGCCATTACTCGTATTGGCTGTTATTAGCTGTTACTTAGCTGGTAATGGAAAATTATGCAATATTACCGTTCTCGTAATGGGGTACTTTGAATATTGAAATTATCAATAGTTTTATTATTATTATTATTATTATTATTATTATTATTATTATTATTATTATTATTATTATTATTAGTAGTAGTATTAGTATTGTTATTATTATTATTATTATTGTCGTTTATATCATTTAAGTCTTTGTCACTTTTATTGAAATATTTTATTTTAATTGTTAATTACTTTTCTTATAGTTTATTAATTTCCTTATACCTTTTCCTCACTGGGCTATTTTCCATTTTGGAGCCTTTAGGTTTATAATATCTTGCTTTTCCAGCTATGGTTGGAGCTTAGCAAGTAATAATAATAATAATAATAATGATAATAATTAATAATAATAATAATAATAATAATAATAATAATAATAATAATAATAATAATAATAATAATAATAATAAAAGATTGTATGTAGGAAATTTAATGTAAAAATGTGGATATCTTAATTAAATTTCTTGGAATGTAAAAATAAAAAGTTAAACAAAACAACGTGCATAAAATTGAAAAGTCAAAAACCTATGTAAAACTGTGGATATTTTAATTAAATTTCTTGGAATATAGAAATAAAAAAACGTGTATAAAATCAAGACGAAAATCCATAAAAAATCTGTTCATATAAAGAAAATAATTATCACCTCAACTAAAAAGAAATTATAGAAATCATATTTAAAACCATCAAGTATAGAAAGTTCATCTCTAGTTTATTCACCATAGAAAATATTAATCAGTCACATAACGGCATTAGTAACCTATAGCCTTCCTTCTGCTACGAAGCGTGATAAGAAATAACAACACGCATTCACTATTTGATTACCAGGAGACAGACAGGAACGACAAGTGTTTGGGAGGCCAATAGAGATATTGCCAAAGTGACTGACTGGTGACTTTTCTAATGAAAGTCAAAAAAAAAAGACTCTTGTCTGACATTTCGCGAAAGTCGATGTGCAGATGTCAACACGAATAAATAAATACGTCAGGGTTAACATGACAGAGAGAGAGAGAGAGAGAGAGAGAGAGAGAGAGAGAGAGTTGCTTTGAGGGTTAATATCACGTGTGTGTGAGAGAGATAGATAGAAAGAGTTATTCTGAGGGTTAACATAACAGAGAGAGAGAGAGAGAGAGAGAGAGAGAAATATTACTTATCTAGGCCGGAGTCCAAGAACAGTAAAAGCGAGTGAAGCTCCCCAGGAAACCTGGCTAGACTTGAGAGAGAGAGAGAGAGAGAGAGAGAGAGATTACGCATCTACGCCGGAGTTTACCAACGGGTAACATTGCAAAAGGAAACTCGGTTAGACTTTCGAGAGAGAGAGAGAGAGAGAGAGAGAGAGAGAGAGAGAAAGAGATAGAGAGAGAGAGAGAGAGAATAGCCCCAAGGAAATAATCTTCCGGATACGATAAAATAATTAGGTCGCCATTACAAAAGACCAATTAAAACATGAGACAATAGACCCCAACGGACTCCTAAGACGTTAGTTCTTTGAAACGTTTGCTCCTTGAAAGTTTTATTCCTCAGAACGTGTGTTCCTTGAAACATTTGTTTCTGAAAACGTTTGTTCCCAACGTTTCTTTCTAAACGTTAGTTATTCAATACGTTTGTATCTACACTTTAGTTATTTAAACGATTGTTTCTAAACGTTAGTTATTTATAACGTTTTTCTAAACGTTAGTTATTTAAAACGTTTGATTCTAAACGTTAGTTCCTTAAAATGTTTGTTTCTAAACCTAAGTTCTTTAAAACGTTTGTTTCTGAACGTTAGTTCCTTAAAATGTTTGTTTCTAAACGTTACTTCCTTAAAACGTTTATTTCTAAATGATAGCTCTTTAAAACGTTTGTTTATAAACGTTAATTCCTTAAAGCGTTTGTTTCTAAATGATAGCTCTTTAAAACGTTTGTTTCTAAGCGTTAGTTCCTTAAACGTTTGTTTCTAAAAGATAGCTCTTTGAAACGTTTATTTCTAAACATTAGTTCTTTAAAAAGTTTGTTTCTAAATGATAGCTCTTTAAAACGCTTGTTTCTAAACTTTAGTTCCTTAAAACGTTTGTTTCCAAACGTAAGTTCTTTAAAACGTTTGTTTCTAAACGTTGATTACATAAACGTTTGTTTCTAAACGATAGCTACTAGACACGTTTCTAAAATCACCAAATTTGATCTCGCCA
>NC_090768.1:44853768-44860447 GCF_036898095.1 Palaemon carinicauda
TAGAGTTGTAGCTTAGCTAGTAATAATAATAATAATAATAATAATAATAATAATAATAATAATAATAATGATGTTAATAATAATAATAATAATATTAATGATGATAATAATAATAATAATATTAATAATAATAATAATAATAATAATAATAACAATAAACAGGAGAAATCATAAACGTATCTGATACACAGAAACGTTGGCGGAAAACTGAGAAACAATAAGCTGAGTTGATTACAAATAAACATTAAATAATAGCTAACGTTTACCCATAATTAAATCATAAACATTAAATAAATACTAACATTCACCAAGGGAACAGAACTATAAACAATGCTAACATTCCCCAAAAATGAAAAAGTTCTAAGCGATGACTACATGCTAACCTTTGCAGCTTACAAAACGTTTGTCAAGGAGATGAGAGCCGTATCAACTCTCTCTCTCTCTCTCTCTCTCTCTCTCTCTCTCTCAGGGGACGCGCAGGCTTCAAGAATCTGACAGTTATTAAGATAGATGTCCATCTGTCTGTCTGTTAACCAACAAATGAACCGTATGATTCTCAGTTATGCAGATTAAACCCAAAAATGAAAACTTCCAAATGTTTCAAACTACATCAAAGAGATTTTCAATTTACATCAACTTAACTACATTGGCAAAAGCCTAACGCTGGTCACCAGTGTACGCAACCCGTCAAAAAAATGACGGCTAAATATCTAAGACATGCACACATACAGATTTAACCCTTTCCACCCGCCCGCCCCCCTCCCTCGTTCTTAACTACAACACGGCAGTTTCGACAATTTGTGGGAGATTGTGATTTCAGAGTGTATATACCTCTCGGGGTACCCCTTATCACCAGAGTATGATTACTCACTCTCCCCCTTACCCGATAACGGGAGAGACCGAGTACTTATCCATTTGACAACGATATATATATTTATATATATATATATATATATATATGCGTAAAAATCACCGAGAAATGTGATGCTAAAGAATCAGAGAAACTGAAAAATGGGTAATACAAGATTAAGTTCATAAATTTCCTATTTTGCCTTTTCTCTGTGGTTTATTTGCGCACACGCACGCACGCACGCACGCACACACACACACACACACACACACACATATATATATATATATATATATATCCAGACACTTACTCTTCATCATGTAGGGAGACTTACACAAGATTCAAGCACGTCTATCACAACAAGCATGTATATATATATATATATATATATATCTCAAATAATGACCTGACACTTCGAAACTGTGATAACTAATATCATTTTCATTTCCCTTACCGATTACCACACAGTTGCAGCTCTTACGCAAGCATGCGTGCATGGGAATGGTAGCTACATCCTTATCAGGCAGGATACAAGAGTCGAGAAATCTATGAGAATTCTAAAACTGACATTGAGGCAATTACTGGGATCAACATTTGCAGAGTTTATTTCCCAATGTGTCAACGGTTATGAATTTTCACTGGTGAATATTAGTCTTTCACTGTCTAGGGTTTGAGTTCTCTTGCTTGTGGGTACAACTCGGGCACACTATTCTATCTAATTTTTCTTCCTCTTGTTTTATTAAAGTTTTTATAGTTTGCATAGGATATATTTATTTCAATGTTGTTATTGTTCTTAAAATGGTTTTATTTTTCCTTGTTTCCTTTCCTCACTGGGATATTTTCCCTGTTGCTGCCCCTAGGCTTATAGCATCCTGCATTTCTAACTAGGGTTCTGGCTTGGCAAATAATAATAATAATAATAATAATAATAATAATAATAATAATAATAATAATAAAACGTTTATTGTTAATTTGTTCTCATCATTTAATCATTTCCTTATTTCCTTTCCTCTCTGGGCTATTTTTCCCTATTCGGAACCCTTGGGCTTATAGCATCTTGCTTTTCCAACTAGGGTTGTAGCTTGGCTAATAATAATAATAATAATAATAATAATAATAATAATAATAATAATAATAATAATAATAATAATAATAATAATAACAATATTTCATTGTTTAAAATTCATCACATTTTTTTAATTTTCTTACCTTGACCTAGAATGAAATCCTTAAATAATTCTAATATTTACGAGAAATTAATTGCACTGCAATACCAACCTCTCTCTCTCTCTCTCTCTCTCTCTCTCTCTCTCTCTCTCTCTCCTGCAAACAATATAATAGCCTATGCACCATGGTCTTCAATGCATTAACATATGCAATCAATATCAAAGACGCTACCAAAAGCTTCGTCCAGATGACAGGGCGATTATTTATGACAAGTCTTGTGGCTCTGGAATCTTACTCAGCAAACACAGACGAACTAAACTCGTCTCATATAAGAGAGGAGTTACTGATTCTTTTATTATTATTATTATTATTATTATTATTATTATTATTATTATTATTATTATTATTATAATCATTGCGTCAGGATCATCCTCTTCTCTCTCTCTCTCTCTCTCTCTCTCTCTCTCTCTCTCTCTCTCTCTCTTTCTCTCTCTCTCTCTTTCTCACTTATTATTATTATTATTATTATCTAAGCTACAACCCTAGCTGGAAAAGCCAAGATGCCTACAAGCCCAAGGACTCCAACAGGGAAAAATAGCCCAGCAAGGAAAGGAAATAAACAAACGATACAAGAAGTAATGAACAATTAAAATAAAATATCTTAAACACATTAACATCAAAACAGATATTCATAACATAAACTATAAAAAGACTTATGTCAGCCTGTTCAACATAAAAACATTAACTGCAAGTTTATACTTTTGAAGTTCTACCGATTCAATTACAACTGTGACCCATTGAAGAGGCGATTAAGAAACAGGAGGTACACAAAGACTCCATATTCATGAGTTTGCCAAATGCAGCGACACGCTGAGGTTTGCTCAACTATGAAGATCTGACGATGATGGGTTTTGCATTCTGTATTCGTTTCGTTCTGGGAGAAAGTCTGATACAATAGAGGGCAACGTAAGGATCTTGTTTCAAAGCTCGAATTACTCTGCGTTGCAATAGAGGACGATTCTATTATTCTGTGTGCCCTTAAAGGAGGATAGCTATTATTCTGTGTGCCCTTAAAGGAGGATGGCTATTATTCTGTGTGCCCTTAAAGGAGGAAGACTCCATTATTCTGTGTGCCCTTAAAGGAGGAAGACTCCATTATTCTGTGTGCCCTTAAAGGAGGACGACTCTATTATTCTGTGTGCCCTTAAAGGTGGACGACTTTATTATTCTGTGTGCCCTTAAAGGAGGACGACTCTATTATTCTGTGTGCCCTTAAAGGAGGACGACTCTATTATTCTGTGTGCCCTTAAAGGAGGACGACTCTATTATTCTGTGTGCCCTTAAATGAGGACGACTCTATTATTCTGTGTGCCCTTAAAGGAGGATGACTCTATTATTCTGTGTGCCCTTAAAGGAGGACCACTCTATTATTCTATGTGCCCTGAAAGGAGGACCACTCTATTATTCTGTGTGGCCCTTAAAGGAGGACGACTCTATTATTCTGTGTGCCCTTAAAGGACAACCCAGACAACTCGAGGTCACTGTCAAGATTTTGTTTGGGACTCGTATTATTCTGGGCCCTCAAAAATTCGAGTTTACTATTAAAATCTTGTTGAGACTCGAATTATTCTGTGTGACCTTAAAGGAGTATAGCCTGGCCCTGGAAAACTCGAGTTCACTGTCTAAATCTTGTTTCAGACTTGAATTATTCTACATGGCCTTAAAGGAAAACTCACACAATTCGAAGTCACTGTCAAAATCACTCGAATTATTCTGTTGGCCTTAGAGAAGGGCAACTCAGACAATTCGAGGTCATTCGATATTTTGTTTCTGACTCGAATTATTCTACGTGGCCTTAAAGAAGGACAACTCGGACAACTCGAGGTCACTCATAATCTTGTTTGGGGGACTAATTAATCTGTTGGCCTTAAAGGACAACTCAGACAACTTAAAGTCACTGTCAAAATCTTGTTTGGCACTCGAATTATTCTGCGTGGCCTTGAAAGACAACAACTTAAACAATTCGAGCCATTGTCAAAATCTTGTTTGAGACTGATTAATCTGTTGGCCTTAAAGAAGGACAACTCAGACAACTCGATGTCACTGTCGAACTATTGCTTGGGACTCGAATTATTCTTCGAGGCCTTAAAAGACGACAACTTAAACAATTCGAGTCATTGTCAAAATCTTGTTAGAGACTCGAATTAATCTGGTGGCCTAAAAGAAGGAAAAAACAGACAACTCGAGGTCACTGTCGAACTATTGCTTGGGACTCGAATTATTCTTCGAGGCCTTAAAAGACGACAACTTAAACAACTCGAGTGATTGTCAAAATCTTGTTTTAGACTCTGATTAATCAGGTGGCCTTAAAGAAGGACAACTCAGACAACTCGAGGTCACTGTCAAACTCTTGCTTGGGACTCGAATTATTCTTCGAGGCCTTAAAAGACGACAACTTGAACAACTCGAGTGATTGTCAAAATCTTGTTTGAGACTCGAATTATTCTGCGTGCCCTTAAAGGAAGAAACTCCAGACAACTCGTGCATTCAAGGAGAACCGTCCAATTGTTCTTAGTCCTACAACGAAGACCTTCACGATTCCATGTCCTCAAACAATGCACGTCTTGTCAGGAATACCGACATGTTCCTAGGATATCCTATATGCTTATCCTATGACATACTGCATGCATAATGCCTATGCAAATTAGATTAATATACATCTTTTCCTATTTTGAAGACAAATGCATTCTTATGTAGTACGTAGTTGAATAGACGAGAGGATCATAATCGTGATTGATAAAAGATATAAAAAAAATTGCAGATCAAAAAAACGTTCGTTAAATTGTTTACTTATTGGGTAGATTTTTAGTGACTTCACTTGTAGTGTGACTTTCTAACTTGGATGTGAGAAATTTACTAAATTTACTCAAGTTACAAAACATTATAGATTTTATGTTTTACCACTTTTTGATAGATTAAACCTTTTCCCACTTTTTTATAACAAACGTTTTACCACTTTTTTAAAGATTAAACGTTTTATCACTTTTTGATAAAGCAATCGTTTTACCACTTTATGATATATTAAACGTTTTATCACTTTTAGATATATCAAACATTTTACCACTTTTTGATAGATTAAACGTTTTAACCCTTTTTTTTGATAGATAAAACATTTTATTTTTTGATAGATTAAAAATTTTACCACTTTTTGATAGATTAAAAGTTTTACCACTTTTTGACGGATTAAAGGTTTGCTAGTTTTTGATAGATTAAAGATTTGCCCACTTTTTGATAAATTCGAAGTTTTACCACTTTTTGATATATTAAACGTTTTAACCTTTTCTGATGAATTAAACGCTTTACCCCTTTTTGATATATCAAACGTTTTACCACTTTTTTATATATATCAAAAATTTTACCACTTTTTGATAGATCGAAGGTTTCCCACTTTTTGATAGATTAAAAGTTTTACCAGTTTTTGAGATATTAAACGTTTTGAACACTGATAAATAGTACACTTTACCACTTTTTAATAGATTAAAAGTTTTACCACTTTTTGAGAGATTAAACGTTTGAACACTTTCTGATAAATTGTACACTTTACCACTTTTTGATAGGTTAAAACGTTTTAGCACTTTTATAAACAAACAGGATTAGAATCTGAGACGTTACAACACTAGAGTTTCATAAACCAAAATTACTTTTGCTATTCTAAATCAAAATGAAAAAAAAAAAAATGAAGGAACCGCCCACTTCCCCATGGGGATTACCCACATATTCTGCATCCCCTTGTATCGTGAATGGGAAGCTGAGGAAGAATGAACAATGAATGATAGTGATAGTAAAAAGGGATTTGTAGACTATGAATGAAGTCCACTTAACATTTTAGAATACAAATGGACCTTGTGTGACGAGACATTGTAAATCAATGGTACAAAAAGCTATTCATGGGAACCAAACTAGAACTTTGCTATTCTCTACTGCCACAACGGAGATAATGTTAGGGATGTCATCTGGTGAAAAGGATACCAAAAACGCTCTCTCTCTCTCTCTCTCTCTCTCTCTCCAGTAACCAGAAACTTCGCTTGCAATGATAAAATGATAAAAGCATATCTAGAAAACATGCATGCCGAATGTCATAATCTATAAGAGGAAGAGAAATCTCTCTCTCTCTCTCTCTCTCTCTCTCTCTCTCTCAGCGGAAAATATATCAGTGACAATAAAACTTCTCTTGTACTGATAAAAACATAACTAGGAACATGCAAACGAAAGTCAGTAATCTATAGGAGGAAGAGAAAAATCTCTCTCTCTCTCTCTCTCTCTCTCTCTCTCTCTCTCTCTCTCTCTGTAAATGAGTTCAAGAATAACTTAGACAAGATCATAAGAATTCTAAATGTTTAAACTAAATCGCTCTACCAAAGAGCAATTGGAGTCACCGCGGATGGACTAAAAGTATTTGAGCTCCTAAGTCCTTGTAACACTCTCTCTCTCTCTCTCTCTCTCTCTCTCTCTCTCTCTCTAAACGAGTTCAAGAATAACTTAGACAAGATCATAAGAACTCTTTAATTGCTTAAACTAAATCGCTCTACCCAAGAGCAAATGGAGTCACCGCGGATGGACTAAAAGTATTTGAGCTCCAAAGTCCTTGTAACACTCTCTCTC
>NC_090768.1:44868447-44873447 GCF_036898095.1 Palaemon carinicauda
TCTAATATTTAAGACAAATTGTAATCTAATATTTAAGCCAAAAGATAATTCAAGATTTTAGACAAATGGTAATCCAAACTTCAAGTAATCATAATAAAAGCAAAAGTATGGTCTACACATGGCATAAATTTTGCAAACGTTCTCTTATTCTCAACGAGCCGAGTTTTAAGAAAGCAAAAAAAAAAAAAAAAAAAAATTTGTGCAGAAAACCCACAAAATGTGCTAAACAAAATCGTTCGCAAAAAATGGCAAAAAAACACAGAATGTGCAAAAAAAAAAATATTCATACGCAAAAAAATTATGAACAAACAAAATGTGCAAAAAAAATTTTAAAAAAAATCGTTCGCAAATAAAATGTGCAAAAAACACAATGTGCGAAAAAATGAGCAAAAATCACAAAATGCTCATAAAAGAAAAAAAAAACCGTTCGGCAAAACAAAAAAAAATATGAAATAACAAAATGTGCAAAATAAAAATATTGTTCGCAAAAAAATGTGCAAAACACAAAATGTGAAAATAAAATCATTCGCAAAAAAATATGCAAAAAACACAAAATGTGCAAGAAAAAAATCGTTCGCAAATAAAATTGCAAAAAAAAAAAGTGTTCGCTTGAGAATACCCAGAAAATCACAAGAGATCTCTGAGAATTATGATTCAGTCAGAGGAGTCGTTAAAAACAAATCAAGAAGAGTGGCGTCTCTCTCTCTCTCTCTCTCTCTCTCTCTCTCTCTCTCTCTCTCTCTCTCTCTCTCTCTCAAAGAGATAGAAACTTCACTTTTTATTGTCAGAGAAATATATTTCTTTCCGAAGTGTTGACGAGAGTTTCTTAAGAAAATTTCGAGACCTGATGTTTAATGATTTAAGATGCTGATTTTTATGGCAAAGACAAGGTTCAGCTCTCTCTCTCTCTCTCTCTCTCTCTCTCTCTCTCTCTCTCTCCTCTCTCTCTCTCTCTCTCTCTCTCTCTCTCTGACTTGACATAATTCTTAAGGCAAAGAATTTCAGCGCTTTCTCTCATGACTTTATATTGATTTTCAAAGTAAAAAATTTCAACGCTCTCTCTCTCTCTCTCTCTCTCTCTCTCTCTCTCTCTCTCTCTCTCTCTCTCTCTCTCTCATGACTTGACATAATTCTTAAGGCAAAAAATTTCAGCGCTTCTCTCTCTCTCTCTCTCTCTCTCTCTCTCTCTCTCTCTCTCTCTCTCTCTCTAAATCCATTTCGGTATATTTCTACAAACATCAAATATTTACTCGTCATTTAATCAAGCCTTATTTACTGTCTACCAAAATAAAAAAATAAACAATTTGCAACAATTTTCTTTGCAAAATTGCAAATCAGCAATAACTGTTAAGGAAAGTCATCCGATCACACAATCCACACATTCAATCAGCCGTTATGAAACGGTTCTTTGAAAGCCTCGCTTTCTGATCATTCCGTGAAGTAACGTATCAAGCCGTAACACTCTCCCCCACACCCTCACCCCAGAATAGAAGGGGGGGGGGGGGGTCAGCCCCACATAAAGAATGGCCTCAGACCCCCATAAGGTAAGTGTGGGATCCATAAAGATCACTCCTATAATAATTAATTTTCACTGGCTATTAAAGCTAGAATTTTGTTTAAAATATGTACAATAACTCAAGTTATCATAACCGGACGTCCAAAATAACTACATATTATGTAACCAAACAAATCGTGCTAACACGAGAATAGTTACAGTTGGTTTCAAATTATTCGAACCTAGATTTACAGTATGTCTACTGTAGGCTCTAGAGGCTTTAAATATGTGGCCCGGAGGCTATACAATAAAATCCCACTAGACATTCGAAAGACTGAACATATTGAGGCTTTCAAGAGGAACCTGAACTTTCTTGTTCTCAAAGTGATTCGATGAGCGTGGATTTGAGAATAAACGGGCAATACCCGGTGTGAAATGTTCAATGCTTTGGAACGAACATGATAAAATGACTGTAGAGGTCCTGTAGAGAGTAAGGTTTCCCCTGCTGTATGGGACCTGAAAAGAAGCCGTTAAAGTAAAGTAAGTTTCCCTGTTGCATGGGACCAGATAAAGTAAGTTTCCCTGTTGCATGGGACCAGATAAAGTAAGTTTCCCAGTTGTATGGAACTAGAAAAGCAGCCCTTAAATGTACAGTAAGTTCCCCAGTTGTATGGGACCAGAAAAGCAGCCCTTAAAGTAAAGTAAGTTTCCCTGTTGTATGGGACCACATAAAGTAAGTTTCCCAGTTGTATGGGACCAGAGAAGCAGCCCTTAAAGTAAAGTAAGTTTCCCTGTTGTATGGGACCAGAAAAGCAGCCCTTAAAGTAAAGTAAGTTCCCCTGTTGTATGGGACCAGAAAAGCAGCCCTTTCAGTAAAGTAAGTTTCCCAGTTGTATGGGACCAGATAAAGTAAGTTTCCAAGTTGTATAGGACCAGAAAAGCAGCCCTTAAAGTAAACTAAGTTTCCCAGTTGTATGGGACCAGATAAAGTAAGTTTCCCAGTTGTATGGGACCAGAAAACCAGCCCTTAAAGTAAAGTAAATAAGTAAGGAGTAACTGAATGGAAAGTACTTACGGAAGATCATTTTGAGATGATAGCAATTCTTGCAAAGGATTTTTCATTACAATAAATGTCACTGTTGCCTCGTTCTCCTAAAAGGTGAAGCATCGAGAGCTTTGTAAACAGGTACTTTCGAAAAGCAATCCCATTTGTGTGTATTGAAGTGGACGGGGAGTTTATAGGAATTCTCAAATGTCTTTTTACACACACACAAATATATAACAACAACAACAACAACAAATGCAGCCATTTCTAATTCACTACAGGACAAAGGCCTCAGGCATGTTCTTTGTCTTGACTGGATTTTGGCCATTTTCGACACCACGCTGGCCAGTGCAAATTGGTGATGATGGGAGATTTTTGTATGATCGCTTACCGCAAATCAACCTAGTATGGGTGGCCCAGACTGGTAGAGCTTTGCTAATCATGGCGATAGGCAAACCCTTTCACCATGTTAAGGTATCCACACTCGGAAAGTGTGTCTATGTATGTGTATATAGGTGTGTGTATATGTATATGTATATGTATGTATGTATATACATATATATATATATATATATATATATATATATATATATATATATATATGTACATATATATATTCGCGCACTTATATATATATATATATATATATATATATATATATATATATATATATATATATATATATATCTTCGCGCACAAGTATACAATTATACGAATCAAGGCCCATAGTCTATGGGCCTTGATACGAATGACAGTAAAAACAGATCTAACGGAAACATATTCCCCTTTCCTCACAGGGCTATTTTCCCTATTCGAGCCTAGGGTTGTAGCCTCTTACACCTCATATAATAAATAATAAAACTAACAATTAAATACATCTCTACCCAAAATACGTTTCATTCAAAGCCTCTCTGCTCATACGCTCAAAACGCCACCCTCCATAAATCTCAAGCGGGCCGTAAGCTAGCGTGGAATCCTGTGGGGTAGAACTTCATGTCCCTCCCTCTCCAAACCCTTTAATATATCTAACGTAAGTTTGCATGAAGGAGAATAAGGCGTCATTGAGAGGCACTCCCTTTTTGCATGGAACGAATCCGCTAACAGCTAATGAACAGGGCGTTGAAAGTTCAAACGTACAGCAAATGTTTTTTTTTTTTTTATATATATATCTTGAACAGGTTTATATAAATTTCTCTTCATAGTCTATATATGACAGATCTATTTGAACACAATAACTGATCTTAGCTAGTAGTAGTAGTAGTAGTAGTAGTAGTAGTATAGTAGTAGTAGTAGTAATTAGATATTTTATTTTTTTAGCCTTTACTTCTTATATGCAGTTCTTTTGTTTCTTTATTCCCTTTCCTCACAGGGCTATTTTACCTCAGGGAGCCCTTGGACTTATAGCATCCTGCTTTACTAACTAAGGCTGTAGTTTAACCAGTAATAATAATAATAATAATAATAATAATAATAATAACAAGTTCAGTTTCTCCCAATTTATAAAAATATTTATAAACATTAATAATAACAATATTCATAACAATAATAAAAACAATAATAATAATAAAAAAAAAAAACAGTTCACTTTCTTCCAATATGAAAATTTTTATAAACTTCAATAATAATAATAATAATAATAATAATAATAATAATAATAATAATAATAACAAAAAAAGTTTACTTTCTCACAATTCATGAAAATATTTATAAACTTAGATGACGATGACAATAATAATAATAATAATAATAATAATAATAATAATAATAATAATAATAATAATAATAATGATAATAATAATAATTCAATTTCTCCAAATTCAAGAAAATATCTGTAAACACCAATAACTTTCTCAGCCACTCCATATCACCGTCATTATTCTCTTCCCTCAAAAACTGGAAAACCCAAGAGAGAGAAAGACCAACAAGGCAAAATGGCTTAGATATTTTACAGCTATTTTGTTATTCGGGAATCCAAATGCCGCAGTTATTCATAAAAATTCCTGGAACCAGATAAATCCGAAAAATATTTCCCGGAATATTTTGGCCAGCTAACAAGTGAAAATGCTTCTCTATATTGAAAATATTCTTTTATTCTTTTAAAGGAGGTTCATGGTACGGCCGAAAATAGTGTATTCAATTTTCCTTTCATTCATTGTCATTTTGATTTCGATGTCTAAGTTTATATTAAAAACGACATCAACCATATGAACTGTAGTTAAAAACAGTTTAACCAAATAAGTAAGGATTGATTTAACCTATAACTACAGAAAGGGTTAACTAAAACTAAATAGCTCTGGAAAGCAAATCTTCTAGGAGAAGGACACTCCAAAATCAAACCATTGTTCTCTAGTCTTAGGTAGTGCTATAGCCTCTGTACCATGGTCTTGAAGGTTTAAAGGCCGCTCATGAATGGTAGAGGCAAGGAACAGTGATATTGCTCTATTAAGACGGACAATGTCC
>NC_090768.1:44880947-44893213 GCF_036898095.1 Palaemon carinicauda
TAACAACATTAAAATAAATATTTCCTATATAAACTATATATACTTTAACAAAACAAGGGGAAGAGAAATTAGATAGAATAGTGTGCCCGAGTGTACTCTCAAGCAAGAGAACTGTAACCCAAGACAATGTAAGACCATGGTACAGAGGGTATGGCACTACCAAAGACTAGAGAACAATAGTTTGATTATGGAGTGTCCTTCTATGAGAGCTGCTTGCCAAAGCTAAAGAGTCTCATCTACCCTCACCAAGAGGAAAGTAACCCCTGAACAATTACAGTGCAGTCTTTAACCCTTTGGGTGAAGAAGAATTGTTTGGTAATCTCAGTGTTGTTAATTCATTATTTCAATGATCTAATTAAGAAATAAAATTCATCATTATCTTTTAGTAGAGAATGTGAGATAGATAGAAACAGACATTCAATTTCCGATTTTTACCTCCACCAACGAAGTTGGGTGGAGGTTATGTTTACGCCCCTGTTTGTCTGTTTGTGAACAGCTTCCTGGCCACAAATTTAGACAAAGAGTAGTGAAACTTTCAATGGTTAATTTCTATGTTGAGACGTGAAAGTGATTCAATTTTAAAAGTCCTAAGTAATAGGTCAAAGGTCAAAGTCAAGGTCGAGCAAAAGGTCGATCGAATTAACACTGCCTTTAACTCTAAAGTTCGCACCATGGTTATCACACATACTTCAAATACGCCTACGGTCTAAATTGATTTTGGGAAAAGGCAAGCTTGTTTCGGGAATTGAGCTGTCTTGGCGGAGGTCTGCACTCTCACAGTGCTTTTCTAGTTTCTATTTTTATACGAGAGAGATTCTACTGAATATCGTTTAAAAATGCAAGATGAATTAAGACCTGAACAAGTTTGAAGTTTCTGTGACAACGATGTCCAAACTAAAGGCTGATTAGGTGGATTGGACAATTTTCTTCACCATAACCTTAACCTTTAACCTTGACCTTACAAAATTTAATAATTTCCAGATCTTTACATAACAGTTAACCCCTGCAAGTTTCATTACACTACAAGTTGCAGCAAATGTTTTGAAGTTGAACAAGCTGACATAAGTCTTTTCATAGTTTATAAATGACACGTCTGTTTTGACGTTGTTACTGTTTTTAGAAAAAAATATTGTTAATTTGTTCTCATCATTTATATATTTCCTTATTTCCTTACCTCACTAGACTATTTTTCCCTATTGGAGCCCTTGGGCTTATAACATCTTGCTTTTCCAACTCGGGTTGTAGCTGAGCTGGTAATAATAATAATAATAATAATAATAATAATAATAATAATTAAAATTGTGGTCAGGAGGCTGTTCACAAACAATCAAACAAACTCAACACACAAACAGGGGATATGACATAACCTCCTCCCAACTTCCTTGGCGGAGGTAATGAAGGCAAACAAAACTACGTCCTTGAAAGCAAGCAGCCAGCGTTAAGGCTGTTCCAAACAGGAAACGCATCAAGCACAAATCTTAAATATCTCCGTAGATATAAAATGAATTGCTTACGAGATATCTCACCGACTGAAAAATCACACTTACAACTAATACAAAACTGTGACCTTGACAAATGCAACTCAAAACGAGTTTAATTATTCGCTTTACTATCCTTGCGTGGATGACAGTCCAACGCCCCGCCCCCCAAAAAGGGGGCTGTAGGCCTACAGCATATAGGAGCCAGTGATGCCAATAGAAGATATAGCCAATTTGCTCAACTGTTACGATGGATGTTTGTTCAATAAGGGGTAAGAATTGAAGGTTTTTCATTTCAAATATACTGTGTATGTATGCATAGGTGTGTGTATATATATATATATATATATATAACTGTGTTACTTACAACAAATTACAAACAAATGTAAATATGAAGGTTTTACATATATCATATACTAAGTACATACATACATACATACATACATTTCCCTCACCTTCTCTTTTATATATATATACATATATATATATATATATATATATAAAATGTGTGTATCTACATATATATATATATATATATATACACACACACACTTACATATATAAACATACATATATATACATATGTGTGAATGATATACATAAATATTCATACATGCATAAAGTACATCATCATGAAAATGCCAAACGCCTGACATTGCTAATTTTGACACATCGCGTTAAATGGCCTCAAAAATCCCTATAAATTTTTATGATTATTACCGTTAATACTTGGTCATCAAATTCCATGAAATAACCAAGGACTGGCAATTATAACTGATTTAAATTTATAAAAGTTTATTATTATTACTAGATGACTATTGTGATTATCATCATTATCACCATATTAATCACCTATTATTAATTTCCTCATTATTACTACCTATGGAACTTGCACCACGAACAATATTAATATATATTTTGAACCCTTTAAATCTTTACTAGTTTATTCTGATTATCATCATCATCATCAATGAAAAGAAAAATGATTATTATTATTATTATTATCATTATTGTTATTATCATTATAACTATTATTATTATTATTATTATTATTATTATTATTATTACTTGCTAGGCTACACCCCTATTTGGAAAAGCAGGATGCTATAAACCCAAGGGCTCCAACAGGGAAAATATCATGTATATCAGTTTGTTCTTATATCCTTAAGCAGCTCCTCTACGAGAACACTCCAAAATCAAACAATTATTCTCTAGTCTTGAATAGTGCCAAAGCCTCTGTACCATGGTCTTCCACTGTCATAGGTTAGACTTATCTTGCTTGAGGGTATATTCGGGCACACTATTCTATCGTATTTCTCTTCCTCTTTGTTTTTTATAGTTTATATTGGAGATATTCATTTTGATGTTGTTACTGTTCATATATACTTTATTTTTTCTTGTTTGCTTTCCTCACTGGGCTATTTTCCCTGTTTGAGCCCCGGGATTATGGCCTCTTGCTTTTCCATCTAGGGTTGTAGCTTACCAAGTAATAATAATAATAATAATAATAATAATAATAATAATAATAATAATAATAATAATAAATAATAATAATAATTGATAGATTGATAGTTTTCTGGCATCCTGACATCTAAGGTCCTTGACGCCATAATAATAATTATAATAATAATAATAACAACAACAACAACAACACGATGAGTATGGTGTAAACAGTTCACTAGATGTGTGGATGTAGTGAGCTTCGCTCTGCAAAGGCTCCGAGCTCCGGCAGGAAGCCGACACCACATTAGTGATCACACGTCTCGCCTGACGGACCTACGTAATGAAGTTCTGTGGTTGGCGAGCTCCCTTCCCTGGGAATTGTGTGAGCTATGGGCGTCTCTCTCTCTCTCTCTCTCTCTCTCTCTCTCTCTCTCTCTGTATGCATCCCTTTTAGGGGGTGTTTGCTTACTTCATGAGCAGTCCATGTTTGCTTTCTAGTCTTGGAGAGAGAGAGAGAGAGAGAGAGAGAGAGAGAGAGTTGTATTTATGGTTTGAGTGAATTTTGTAGTTAAGCTTAAGGAGAGAGAGAGAGAGAGAGAGAGAGAGAGAGAGTTGTATTTATGGTTTGAGTGAATTTTGTAGTTAAGCTTAAGGAGAGAGAGAGAGAGAGAGAGAGAGAGAGAGTTGTATGTACGGTTTGAGATAATTTTGTATTTAAGCTTAAGGGCGGAGAGAGAGAGAGAGAGAGAGAGAGAGAGTTGCATTTAAAATTTGACAATAAGTTTTGCGTTTAAAGTTTGAGAAAAAAGTTTTGCATATAAGGTTTGAGTTAAAAACCTTGCAGTTAAGGCTTTGGAAGAGTTTTGCATTTAAGTCTTTGAGAGAGAGAGAGAGAGAGAGAGAGAGAGAGAGAGAGAATATGCATCTATAAAACATTCCGTGACCCAGAAGGGAGAGGGACACGACATCTTGTTTGTAACCAATTAGATCCAGTCGTCGACGACATATCTAATGAAGCCACGCCTGAGAGAGAGAGAGAGAGAGAGAGAGAGAGAGAGAGAGAGTGAGGGAGAGAGAGAGAGTTTTGCATTTAAGGTTTGAGAAAAAGTCTTACATTTAAGGTGTGGAAGAGGGTTATACATTTAAGTCTTAAAGAGAGAGAGAGAGAGAGAGAGAGAGTTTTGCATATAAGGTTTGAGAAAAAGTCTTACATTTAAGGTGTGGAAGAGGGTTATACATTTAAGTCTTAAGAGAGAGAGAGAGAGAGAGAGAGAGAGAGAGAGAGAGAGAGAAAGAGTGAGGGAGAGAGAGAGAGAGAGAGAGAGAATATGCATCTATAAAACATTCCGTGACCCAGAAGGGAGAGGGACACGACATCTTGTTTGTAACCAATTAGATCCAGTCGTCGACGACATATCTAATGAAGCCACGCCTGAGAGAGAGAGAGAGAGAGAGAGAGAGAGAGAGAGTGAGGGAGAGAGAGAGAGTTTTGCATTTAAGGTTTGAGAAAAAGTCTTACATTTAAGGTGTGGAAGAGGGTTATACATTTAAGTCTTAAAGAGAGAGAGAGAGAGAGAGAGAGAGTTTTGCATATAAGGTTTGAGAAAAAGTCTTACATTTAAGGTGTGGAAGAGGGTTATACATTTAAGTCTTAAAGAGAGAGAGAGAGAGAGAGAGAGAGAGAGAGAGAGAGAAAGAGTGAGGGAGAGAGAGAGAGAGAGAGAGAGAATATGCATCTATAAAACATTCCGTGACCCAGAAGGGAGAGGGACACGACATCTTGTTTGTAACCAATTAGATCCAGTCGTCGACGACATATCTAATGAAGCCACGCCTGAGAGAGAGAGAGAGAGAGAGAGAGAGAGAGAGAGAGAGAGTGAGGGAGAGAGAGAGAGTTTTGCATATAAGGTTTGAGAAAAAGTCTTACATTTAAGGTATGGAAAAGGGTTATACATTTAAGTCTTTGAGAGAGAGAGAGAGAGAGAGAGAGAGAGAGTTTTGCATTTAAGGTTTGAGAAAAAGTTTTACATTTAAGGTATGGAAAAGGGTTATACATTTAAGTCTGAGAGAGAGAGAGAGAGAGAGAGAGAGAGAGAGAGAGAGAGGTTTTACACATGAAATAAGGTTTGAAAGAAAAAGTTTTGCATTTAAAGGTTTGGAAAAAGTTTGCATTAAAGTATGAGAGAGAGAGAGAGAGAGAGAGAGAGAGAGAGAGAGAGTTTTGCATATAAGGTTTGAGAAAAAGTCTTACATTTAAGGTATGGAAAAGGGTTATACATTTAAGTCTTTGAGAGAGAGAGAGAGAGAGAGAGAGAGAGAGAAGCTTTACACACAGACTAAGGTTTGAGAGAAAAAAAGTTTTGCATTTAAAGGTTTGGAAAAAGTTTGCATTAAAGTATTTGAGAGAGAGAGAGAGAGAGAGAGAGAGAGAGAGAGAGAGGTTTTACACATACAGTAAGGTTTGAGAGATAAAAGTTTTGCATTTAAAGGTTTGGAAAAAGTTTGCATCAAAGTATTTGAGAGAGAGAGAGAGAGAGAGAGAGAGAGAGAGAGAGGTTTTACACATACAGTAAGGTTTGAGAGATAAAAGTTTTGCATTTAAAGGTTTGGAAAAAGTTTGCATCAAAGTATTTGAGAGAGAGAGAGAGAGAGAGAGAGAGAGAGAGAGAGAAGCTTTACACAGTAAAGTTTGAGAGAAAAAAAGTTTTGCATTTAAAGGTTTGGAAAGAGTTTGCATTAAAGTATTTGAGAGAGAGAGAGAGAGAGAGAGAGAGAGAGAGAGAGAAGCTTTACACACAGACTAAGGTTTGAGAGAAAAAAAGTTTTGCATTTAAAGGTTTGGAAAAAGTTTGCATTAAAGTATTTGATAGAGAGAGAGAGAGAGAGAGAGAGAGAGAGAGAGAAAGCTTTACACACACAGTAAGGTTGAGAGAAAAAAAGTTTTGCATTTAAAGGTTTGGAAAAAGTTTGCATCAAGTCTTTGAGAGAGAGAGAGAGAGAGAGAGAGAGAGAGAGAGAGAGAGTTTTACACATACAGTAAGGTTTGAGAGAAAAAAAGTTTTGCATCTAAAGGTTTGGAAAAGGTATGCATTAAAGTCTTTGAGAGAGAGAGAGAGAGAGAGAGAGAGAGAGAGAGAGAGAAAGTTTTACACATACAGTAAGGTTTGAGAGAAAAAGTTTTGCATCTAAAGGTTTGGAAAAGGTATGCATTAAAGTCTTTGAGAGAGAGAGAGAGAGAGAGAGAGAGAGAGAAGCTTTACACACACAGTAAGGTTTGAGAGAAAAAGAGTTTTGCATCTAAAGGTTTGGAAAAGGTATGCATTAAAGTCTTTGAGATAGAGAGAGAGAGAGAGAGAGAGAGAGAGAGAGAGAGAAAGTTTTACACATACAGTAAGGTTTGAGAGAAAAAAGTTTTGCATCTAAAGGTTTGGAAAAGGTATGCATTAAAGTCTTTGAGAGAGAGAGAGAGGAGAGAGAGAGAGAGAGAGATTTTCGTCTGACTCATGCAACTATCCGGGAGTGGAACTCAAGGTCTGGTCCATTCTCGGCTGGTTTACACTAAGCCCTGTGGGTAAGGACGGTCATTTTTTCTAATATATAATATCTCTCGAGGTAATTTGGACTCGCTGTCTTTTTAAGATGGTGGTGTTGTTGTGGGACGCTGTATTTGTTTATTTCTTCATATGTGACTCATAGTCGTATAATATTTCATCTTAATTGTTCATTACTTATGTAGTTTATTTATTTCCTTTCCTCACTAGGCTATTTTTCCCTGTTGGAGCCCTTGGGCTTAGAGCATCCTGCTTTTCCAATTAGTGTTGTAGCTTAGCTAATAATAATAATAACAATGATGATGATAATAGTAATAATAATAATAATAATAATAATAATAATATTAATAATAATAATAATAATACTTTTTGTCCTTATTTCTTGGGCTATTATCCGCATTGAGCCCTTGTCCTTGTATCATCCTGCTTTTCCAAATAGAGTTGTGGCTTAGTTAGTAATAGTAATAATAATAATAATAAAAATAATAATAACAATAATAACAATAATAATAATAATAATAATAATAATAATAATAATAATAATTTATTTCCTTATTTCCCTTCCTCACTGGGCTATTTTCCCTGTTGAGCCTTTATGCTTATATCATCCAGCTTTTCCAACTAGAATTATAACTCAGCTAATAATAATAATAATAATAATAATAATGATATTAATAATAATAATAATAATAATAATAATAATAATAATAATAATAATAATAATAATCATTCAGAACGGTACTCGACTACTGATCAAAGCTCATCTCTCTCTCGATCCCAAATCGCTAAAGAAAAGATCCTAAAACGAAACATTAGAAGGACTTCAAACTCAGTGCAACAGACGTCCTGCGGTTTGTTGAGACAGGATCGTTTGATGTCCTTCCCCTCGGCCGATGAAGGATTCTGCTCGATTTAATATATGCAAATTACAGCGGTTGAACCACGTCTTTTTAACGGTTTGTAAACCCCATATTTTGGGAATAAGAATTTCAGAAAGTGAAAATTTGGAATAAGAATTTCAGAAAGTGAAAATTTGGAATAAGAATTTCAGAAAGTGAAAATTTGGAATAAGAATGTCAGAAAGTGAAAATTTGGAATAAGAATTTCAGAAAGTGAAAATTTGGAATAAGAATTTCAGAAAGTGAAAATTTGGAATAAGAATTTCAGAAAGTGAAAATTTGGAATAAGAATTTCAGAAAGTGAAAATTTGGAATAAGAATGTCAGAAAGTGAAAATTTGGAATAAGAATTTCAGAAAGTGAAAATTTGGAATAAGAATGTCAGAAAGTGAAAATTTGGAATAAGAATTTCAGAAAGTGAAAATTTGGAATAAGAATTTCAGAAAGTGAAAATTTGGAATAAGAATTTCAGAAAGTGAAAATTTGGAATAAGAATTTCAGAAAGTGAAAATTTGGAATAAGAATGTCAGAAAGTGAAAATTTGGAATAAGAATTTCAGAAAGTGAAAATTTGGAATAAGAATTTCAGAAAGTGAAAATTTGGAATAAGAATTTCAGAAAGTGAAAATTTAGACTAAGAATTTCAGAAAGTGAAAATTTGGAATAAGAATTTCAGAAAGTGAAAATTTGGAATAAGAATGTCAGAAAGTGAAAATTTGGAATAAGAATTTCAGAAAGTGAAAATTTGGAATAAGAATTTCAGAAAGTGAAAATTTGGAATAAGAATTTCAGAAAGTGAAAATTTAGACTAAGAATTTCAGAAAGTGAAAATTTGGAATAAGAATTTCAGAAAGTGAAAATTTAGACTAAGAATTTCAGAAAGTGAAAATTTGGAATAAGAATTTCAGAAAGTGAAAATTTGGAATAAGAATTTCAGAAAGTGAAAATTTAGACTAAGAATTTCAGAAAGTGAAAATTTGGAATAAGAATTTCAGAAAGTGAAAATTTGGAATAAGAATTTCAGAAAGTGAAAATTTGGAATAAGAATTTCAGAAAGTGAAAGTTTGGAATAAGAATTCCAGAAAGTGAAAATTTGGAATAAGAATGTCAGAAAGTGAAAATTTGGAATAAGAATTTCAGAAAGTGAAAATTTGGATTTTTTTTTTCTTTACTCAGGAAATATTTTATAAAATCGAGACTGAATCTTTTACTTAATCTGAATAGTCTTGAATTATTTTAATTATTTTCTAAAGTCTGAAATTTTTTAATAACCTGTACTTCAGGAAGAGGAATTTCAGGATAACTGATAATTAAATTATTTTTTACTCAAAGGAAATATTTTATTAAGTCGAGACTGAATCTTTTACTTAATCTGAACAGTCTTGAATTATTTTAATCATTTTTTAAAGTCGGAAATTTTTTAATAACCTGTACTTCGGGAAAAAGAAATTCAAAATATCTAAAAATTTAATTTTTTTTACCCAATGGGAATATTTTATAAAGTCGAGACTGAATCTTTTAATTAATCTGAATAGTATAGAATTATTTTAATTATTTTCTAAAGCCTGAAATTTTTTAATAACCTGTACTTCAGGAAGAGGAATTTCAGGATAACTGATAATTAAATTATTTTTTACTCAAAGGAAATATTTTATTAAGTCGAGACTGAATCTTTTACTTAATCTGAACAGTCTTGAATTATTTTAATCATTTTTTAAAGTCGGAAATTTTTTAATAACCTGTACTTCGGGAAAAAGAAATTCAAAATATCTAAAAATTTAATTTTTTTTACCCAATGGGAATATTTTATAAAGTCGAGACTGAATCTTTTAATTAATCTGAATAGTATAGAATTATTTTAATTATTTTCTAAAGCCTGAAATTTTTTAATAACCTGTACTTCAGGAAGAGGAATTTCAGGATAACTGATAATTAAATTATTTTTTACTCAAAGGAAATATTTTATTAAGTCGAGACTGAATCTTTTACTTAATCTGAACAGTCTTGAATTATTTTAATCATTTTTTAAAGTCGGAAATTTTTTAATAACCTATACTTCGGAAAAAGGAATTTCAGAATATCTGAAAATTTTATTTCTTTTTTACTCAATGGGAATATTTTATGAAGTCGAGACAGACCTTGTATTTGATCTGAATAGTCTTTAATTATTTTAAAAAAATACCTTAATAGTCTAAAATATTCCCCAAAAATATAAAATAATCGTATTCTGAAAATGGTAATTCTTCAATCAAGAAGTTATCTAATGTACTGTAATTGTTTAGTGGCTACTTTCCTCTTGGAAAGAGTAGAAGAGATACTTTAGCTACGATATCCAGCTCTTCTAGGAGAAGGATATCCCAAAACCATTGTTCTCTAGTCTTGGGTAGTGCCATAGCCTCTATACCATGTTCTTCTATAGTCTTGAGGTAGAGTTCTCTAGCTTGAGGGTACACTTATCTCCTTTCCTTACTGTGCTATGTTCCCTATTGGAGCCTTTGGGCTTATAGTACCCTGCTTTCCTGACTAGGACGATAGCTTAGATAATAATAATAATAATAACAATAACAACAACAACAACAATAATAATAATAATAATAATAATAATAATAATAATTTGTATTCTTACCTCATTGAGGTACTTTCCCTGTTGGAACCTTTGGGCTTATAGCATCCTACTTATCGAACTAGGGTTCTAGCTTAGCTATCAATAATAAAAATAATAATAATAATGATAATAATAATAATTGATTGATTGATTGATAGTTTTCTGGCATCCTGACATCTAAGGTCCTTGACGCCATAACAACAACAACGACAATAATAATAATAATAATAATAATAATAATAATAATAATAATAATAATAATAATAATAATATAGGGCAAGGTATGCCACCTCAAACGTGAAACCAAAATGATTACCTAAAAAAAAAAAAAAAAAAAAAAAAAAAAAAAAAGTGACAATACCCGAAAATAGACATCCGACGCCGTTTCCTCTTTCCACGATTCCTCCCGAGTGACAATCCTGGGAACTACACCCTCTTTGCACCTGCACCACTGAGGTTAACCGTCAGGCTCAGACACGTGAGGGGGGAGGGGTAAGGGAGGGGGAGAGGTAGGGGGAAAAGAGGAGGAGGAGGAGGAGGAGGAGGAGGGGGAAGATGGAGGTAAGATGGGATAGGGAAATTATCTTAGCTTCCTTCAGGATGGCGTCCCTGGAACATCTGCTCATCTTTTGACAGATACAAAAGAGGGGTCCTTCCTCCCTAGGATCTCTCTCTCTCTCTCTCTCTCTCTCTCTCTCTCTCTCTCCCATATGCATCACGCCTTTCCTTTCTTCCTCTCTCATCATCCACATTATTATTATTATTACTACTAACCAAGCTACAACCCTAGTTGGAAAAGCAAGATGCTATAAACCCATGGGCTCCAATTGGGAAAAATAGCCCATTGAGGAAAGGAAATAAGGAAAAATAAGTAAATGATATGATAAATTAACAATAAATCATTCTAAAAACAGTATCAACGTCAAAATAGATATGTATAAACTATTAATCTATCTCCGTGTTTCCTCTAACTGACATATCGTATAAGAGTATGTGGCTGGCCATACATACTTAAATTATCGTATTATGCATGTATTAATAAATATATAAACTTGAATTAATATTTCTTTAATCAAAAGCTTATCATCCATTATCAAATTGCTTATTATTAAACAATAAAAATTTATACGATAACAAAATCGATTGAAATCAATCAAAACGACGTAGGGATATTTAATCCTACGAAGGACTCCAATTAGGACTCTTAATCGGAACAGAAAAGCATTCTAGCAAAGTATCATTTTTCTAAAAAAAAAAAAAAAAAAAAAAAAAAAAAAAAAAAAAAAAAAAAAAAAAAAAACCGCAAATGAAGTCCCGCTAAACGTTATCTGTTACGTAGAGTTCCTTTTGCTACTTACAAGTAGCTCTATCGATCGCACATTATATAGTAAGATATTATCAATGTATGAGGAGGGAGACATGATCAATAAAGCCATATTTACGAGGAGAACCTTTCCTAGTCACACTTTAATTTTGACAAGTGGAATTCAGATCACTGATCAAGAATTGAAGTATTATTATTATTATTATTATTATTATTATTATTATTATTATTATTATTATTATTATTATTATAGGTAAGCTACGACCCCAGTTGGAAAATAAGGATCCTATAAACCCAAGGTTGCAACAAGGAGAACAGCCCAATGAGGAAAAAGATATAAGGAAACAGATTAAATAGTTTGCCTGAATGTATCCTCAAGTTAGAGAACTCTAACTTGAAAATCGCTAATAAGAATGTCCCCACCAATATATATATATATATATGTGTGTGTGTGTGTATGTATAGATATATATCACAGTATATATATATATATATATACACATATACATACATATATATATATATATATATATTACAGTATATATATATATAATATATATATATATATACATACATATATATATATATATATATATTACAGTATATATATATATATCCAGTATATATATATATATATATATCCAGTATATATATATATATATATATATGTGTGTGTGTGAGAAATAAATTCAACAAAAGTGGAGGGTTTGAAGCTTCAGAATGCAAGTTATTTGTAAAAATAATACCTACATAATTTGTAGCCTAAATTAAAAACCTTTGCAACAAGACCACACCCACTATCATGCGCAATGAATTAACCCTCTAATGTAACAACTACCTCAAAATAATAGCTTGATTTACATTTACACCCCAGAATCACAATAGCTATTTCTCAACCCCCTGACACAGTAATGATTTCAATGACCATTGTGCACAACTTCTCAACTGAAACTGAGCGTGACAATAGC